>NC_081215.1:805000-1105952 GCF_902713425.1 Acipenser ruthenus
TTCGTCAAACACCTTGTGGAAAGTTGAAATAAATGTGTGTGCAAATAATTGCATTAAAAAGAAACGTAGGCCTATACTGTAATAGTCCGCTTTCATTGACACTGTACGCTGCTAGACTGGCTTTATCATTTTAATTTGCAACCAGCGAGTGTGACCTTGACCTGAAGAATTCCAAGCACGCGTACCTGCGGACAGTTCGGTCTCGTGGACAGTTCCAGGGCAGGAACTAAAGTCACTGTTACGGTCAAATACAAAATACATAAACAGCAAATTCAATTTTGGCAGAAAGAAACATTTAGCAATATAAAGTTAAAAAGAGATAATAATAATAATAATAATAATAATAATAATAATAATAAAGTATACCCTCTTTTAACCGATTCATTGTACAGTTTTGTTTTAGATATAGTATATATGTACTGTTAGAATATATTTGTGAACATGCAGTTCGATATTTGTTTAAAATAATAAAGAAAAAACGTAAATGCCACATCAAAAGATTCTCATTTCACATCATCCCTTTTCAAAAGCAGCTTTTCTAAGCCTCACTCCTCAGTGTTGTGCATGTGTTCAAACAGCTTCATTATGTCTGAGATCACCAGCTGCTACCACTTCCCCCCCGTCCCTTCAGGTGAGTAATTCCTCTAGAATTTGCCTTGAAGAGATGCCGGCTTTTTAAAGTTCAAGGGAGCAGGTCTTGATAAGTAAAGCACTAATCCCCTCGTTGATACAAGCGGGCCAGTGTTGAAATAAAACCAAAACTTCAAGTTTGCATTGTTCTTTTGTGCATTTGTTCTGTGTTAAGTGTCACATAACACAGGTGCAATATAAAGAGACTCTATAGTTAGAACACCCCAAACAGTAATCGTGCCCTATTTGTTCATCAATACCTCAAAGACCCAATCATAAAACCTGAGTAGAACTATAGAAACAAGTCTCACACAGCACCTAACCAACGGCTTCACCTGTGAATAATAATTTCACATTCCCTATGCACTGTGGATTTATGCTGTGAGCCCATCACCTGCCCAGTGCATTGAGGATTAGTACTCTGTTTAGCAATCACAAAATGAAAGTGCTTGGCTTTTCCTAGCTGTAAACCTAGGTTTCTAGATTGACCCTCCTAGTGCTTGTCATGCGATTGTCCTAATCCTTAACCAGAGGATAAGAAACAGATGTGAATTCTCAGGACTAGGCTGCTGGACTGAGTTTGACTATGATTCCAGCCTTGAATCTTGATGGTGATTCAGACAACAATGCATCACAGCTGGGATTAAGAGATTGTCCTAATTTTTGCTGGTGATGTAGGGTGTGTTGGATCTAGATGAGATATCCTGTAACCTGTGTTCTCAAGGCAGGAGTGTTGGGAGGGTAGGGGCGGTTCATCCTACTGGATACTGGCTCGTGAGCCTCTGTCAGTCTTTAATCTCTTTATACTGCTACAGCTGAAGATGGTTTCATGTTTTTAACAGAACTCGTTTGTATCCCAGCTGAAAAACACAGCCTTATCTTCTGTTGCTGCAGAATCGGAATGTATGCACACACAAGGCAAGATTCAGAACCATGCACAGATTCTTACTTGAGTCCTGTCTCAGCCTGTGCTTGTCTTTAATAGACTGTGTTTTTAAACTTGTCTGGTATTTTGTTTTAGGTTAGCCTCCTGCACACTTTTCCTTATCACTGACATTTGTATGTTGACACCTAGAGAGCTGATATATTTTCATCCAGAGGCTCAAAGGTTAAAATCCATCTTGAATACAAATTTGTTAAACCAAAAAAAAAACCAACATCTGATAATAACCACTTATCTTATTAGCTGGGGTAAGCCATGCAAATCATTTGCAGCTGCACATGCCGTATTGCTGTTCCGTCACATCCTTGTACTGCTGTCTATTTAAATGACTTGGATTGTTAAAAGAATGACGTATGTTTTAGTCCACCCTGGCCTTCATCTGGTTGCTGTTAGCAGTGAAGGCTGTCAAAGTTTCCTATCAGATGTTGCCTGAGCTTCTTTTAAAGTGCATTCAGACTCAGGTGTGCATTGCTCTTATGATCACTACCTCACATTCTTTTTTGTTTTTTATAAAAAAAAGAATGCATGACAATATTCTAGAACTATACTGTTGGAAGATTTTGATTCTGTCTTGTAACTAACACAGTTATAAACGCCAAATCAGGATCTCGAAATAGGAATGGTGAGATGAAAACGTACAGGCACTACGAGGGCTGCTGTGCGGTCGTTCTGCATCAGTTCAGTAAGAAGGAGCAAGCCAGAATGCTTGTTTCAAGTTTGTGACGTCTCCGATTGATCTTAGTCACTCGCCGGCTGTGAGATCATACCTGGAAGTCAGTTTTGGCATCGGATCAGCTTGAATCAGCTGCTGCTTTTCAAACAACGCTTTTAAAAAATCTCCCTTTTGTATTTCTGTCAGCTCTGGGATGTTATTCATTTCTAATTTGGGATTGCTGTAGTATGTCTGAGAAACTGTGACTTTCCTGATGGGACGATTGTGCTCTGGGGCTAAAGGAGATCTCGCAAGGAAATCCTGGGGTCCCAAATATAAATAAACGAATGAATGACTGTAGCAAATGGGTGCTGACTCTCTTAATCCACCAATGACACACCAACACCTTTCCTAATGAATTGCATTTCTGAACTATTTTATTGTACTGGTATTGCTTTTGTTTGAACCCCTCACAGGCCGAACGTGTGTGCAGAGAAAGAGCTGACGATGGTGGGCCACAGGCAGCCATGTGTCCAGGCCTTCACACGCATGGTCAAAGTGTGGAAGCAGGGCTGCGTGGGGCAGGCGTGGTGCGTCGGCTACGAGAGGAGGTAAGCCTGGGTGTCCCAGACGCAGTGCAGCACAGAAGCACCCTCGCAGAAGGAGTTTATAGATTCACTGGTGTTCCAAATTGGGCCGTGAAATTAAAGAGAAAGTTTGTGAACGCACAGAAAACGGATTCGTTTATTAAAGAATGCAGAAGCCACCTGGCTCGGAATCCCTTTCTAATTCTCATCCTCCTGCAAGCTAGGAGATGAGTACAGCAGGTCTTTCCCTTGCAACCACTATAAAGGGAAGACAACCATAACCATCCAGCGAGAACGGCCCTGATACTGCTTCTTTCTAATGGAATTTGAAACAAGCAGCTTTGCTAAAGCCAGACAAATCTCCCAGAAGGTGAACTATAATTTCAAGCAATTCCAAGCCGCGAGAGGTGCTGCTGTGCTCAGTGTAGTCTGGTCGTGGGCTCCCCTGGGATGTGGGGGTGTGTTTAGGCAGAGTTAAGTAGTGCTTTGGGTCGCGATTGCACGCCTCTCCTATACTTACTGTCGCACTCACTTTGATGGCTTGTCCCGGGCTGCAATTGAAGGCTATAACCAGACACTTTTGTGCACCATGCAATAAAGGCAGCAGCGTCAGATGTGCTAAAGTACAAGGGGAAGAAGGTCTAATCACTGTGCAGTGATGGGAAAACCACAGAGTTACTGAGTGAACAGCGTGCACACATACAGCGATGATTATAGACGTAGTAAGTTGAATGCAGTAAGATGTGAGATGTCCTGTCGGATTATGATGGGTTTCATAGACCTGTGGCACAGCCACTGTTCACGTGTAACACACTGCTTTCCTTGTGTTTCAGGACAGCCTATTACACTGCCTACAGACAGGTGTACAAGAAGGACTATCACACTGTGTATAAGTGCTGCCCTGGCTGGTCCCAGCTCAATGGAGAGGCAGGCTGTCTTTATCGTGAGTGCCTCTTTATTAACAATCATATTGCATGGAAGATTCCCCATCAAGATCCTTGCTGCAATTACAACCTGCAGCCTCTGGGTAAATAAGAAACGCTTAGAAGCACAAATAAAAGGGAAAGGATGCATTTTTTTTTTTAGAATATGCTTTAGAAAATGAAAAGCGCTACATGTATGTAAAAGATGACGACGGGTTAAAAATGCATTTTTAAAAGAACGCAGCAGTTGGGGGATTAAAGGCGGTTGCAAAAGTAAAATTATTGCAGAAATGCCACAGCCTTTCTATTTTGCAGTACCCAGCCTTGCACGATATTCAGGAAAGGAAACTCCTTTTCATTTTCCAGTTAATCAGAGACAGGACTAGGTCCCCCCCCACATAAAAAAAAAGGATGAAAAATAAAACAAAACTAACACCTAATTAAAGTCAGACTCCGCAGTCTGCTTGTTTTCTTTGAACGCTGGCAGTAGCTCCACTCTCTTTATCTCAGCTTGGCTGTGTTTGTCTGAGCCCCAGGGTTCTGAGTATCTATTGATGGTATTCTCGGGGTCGGCTGGCTCCTGTATCACTCGGACATGAACAGATCACTGGGATGCTGTAGCCGAGCTTCTGAGTGGCAGCGGGGAGCTGGCGCAGGATCAGGAACGGCCAGCGAGAATAAATCAGGAAGAAAGGGGGGGGGGGGGGCTAGCTGGCCCTGCAATAGATACAGAATACAGACACAAAGACCAAGCATGAAGAAATGAATAATAACATTGTCACGCTTTACTGTAAGGTCTATGCGGCAAATATGCACACAATGATTTGTGGCAACATTAAAAGTATCTTTCCACATCTGATTATTTATTATTAAATACCATATGCTTTAATGAAACCTTGCTAGCATTTACAGTTTGTAGTGTTTGATTCCAGAGGAAAGGAGGGGTCTGAGTCTCATGCAGTGACTTTGATGGCTCTCCAGGGAGATGACTGTAAACAGTCTTGATGCTTTCGTTTCCAACAACAGACCTTGTTTTCCTGTTTGTCGTTCGGATGTATACAAAGTCTTTTCCTTGGCAGTGATAACGGAGAGGGCAAAGGTCGAGTGGGTGTGGACGGGGCCATCCTCAAGCACACAGCAGCAGCACGCCTGGGATTTGTGTGTGCGTGTGACTGGGTAAGGGGGGTGGTTTGGGCGGAGGGACAGGGTTTCCTATTAACTCAACATTACATTCTTCAACTTGAAAAGGTGACTTAGGGTTGACAGTTGACAGTCACAAAATAAGAAATATACATTGTTGAAGGCCAGTTTCCGGAAGATGAAACACAACCACGAGTCCTTAGTCTGTCGACACCAGTACTAGGCATTGTTCTGAGAAGACCCGCGGTACCACCTAACATGATCCATTACAAATGTGTGTGTGTGTGTGTGAGTGAGACTGTGCTGTATGTGTGTGCATGACACATACACACATTAAATGTTCCAGAACAATTCTGCATGGACAGCATGCCTGGAATCCAATTTCAACAGAGTGGACCAACAGAAGCGGCGCCACATTCCTGCAATACCTTGTTGATAAACCCAGTCTTGAATGCTTTGATAGGATTTCAAGGGCTTGGAAGGAAGCCTGCACACCTCCCTGATTAAGAGTGCTAATCCGACCCCACTCCCACGGCCAGCCGCGCTTCAGGCCAATGGAAACACCGTTCAGACAGCAGATAAGAGGCTGGGAGGGTACGAGAGGAGATGAGAGAGGGTGTTCTGATTCTGGTTTTCATCAGGGTTTCATTACAGGAGGCATTCAGCTCTTCAATGTGCTCTTTGTGCTAGCGAATAGGCTACCTTTAGAGACTTTCTTACGCATGTCTACATATATATATACATATATATATATCTTTGTACAAAAGAGCCAACTTCCCTCGGCACGTTAACCATACTTATGTCAAGGGAAAGTGTGTATGAAAACAAACAGTGGAGATCAGCGACTCAACTTTCCTCCCTTCAAGTCAAACCAGACTCAAGACTCTTGTATTAAATGGACACTAGACCGAGCTGAATATACCATGAAGCAGCAGTTCTGGAAATCGCATTCACAGTATAATACAAAGCAGGCAGCTCTTTTAAAGCCCTTGTCCAGTCACAGCTGTCAAAACAAACTCCAGGGAGTGTGCTATTGCACATTGTTATCATCCTTGTTGTGTGACACCCTGCTTGTTGTTTCTGTTTTCTGACATAGGGATCTTTAGCAGTACATGGCTGTTGAATATGCCCTCTAATTAAGCACCCGGCTCCCTGCTGCATGGTTGGAATTCTTTGGCAAGTGTTCTGAACTTGAAACATTCTGTTCTTGTGTTGGTGGACGATTGCAACGGCAGACAGTAGTAACAGGGTGAAGAGTACAGCACAGTATACCAATGTACTGGATATAATGGTCCTGTAGCAAGCCAAGGGTGCTGCGAAGGGTATGGTTCACTTTCAAAAGAGTGCACTGAAGAAACAGGAAAGCAGATCACACAGCCATCCACACTGCCATAGAGAACATCACACAGCCATTCACACTATTGAGTCACTTTGGTAGGTAAAATCCGAGCAATAAGTAATACTAAAACAAACTATAACATTTCAACTAAAACGATCTCAATGTCTTCTAATTGAAACATTCGTGATAGGATTTCCTTTTAGTATTACTAAATACGCCACCGTTGAGCGCTTCATTGTTATTGATAAAAACTGAACACGGCACGCTTCAACTGGTCCGGTGGAAACTGTGCTTCTGTAAAATCTGCGCCTTTCACAGGAACGTTTGTAACTTTAAAGACCAACATAGTATATAACACATGAAAAATGTAGAAGACATACATATTAGCATGTTCGATTAGTTTGCTGAGCTGCTGTTTTGAGTGGAGTTATCTTGACAGAGTTGAGCAGGAGTGACATTCTAGTGCATTGATCGACTGCACCACCCAGTCTCTCTCCATCCACCCTCAATGTGTTGCACTGGCCTCCTTGTAAACATGCCCGCCGCAGTGTTCTCGATGCCAGCTCCCATACTAACATGCCCTTAGGCACCCTGGCTGAAGGAGCCACTCGAGCTCATCTCCCATTTCCGGCAATTAAAATTCCCTTGCTAAAAAGAGACAGAGAGAACAACCAGCTGAAATAAAACATTATTGAAATGCTTCAAGCTCACAGCCAGAGACGAGATGAACTGCGTTCCAAACATATTGAACGGTTATTAGGATGACGAAAGCCAGATCCAGTAATTTCTTGTTTTTCATTTTACTTCCCGTCACACACAAAACGTTACTCATTCTGCAAAGAGCACCTCCAGGGAAGACTATCCATCCCTGTCTCCCAGAAACACAAACGAAGCAGGCTGGAATGTACACTATGTGCTGCTGCTGCACAGTAGTTTATGTTCGTTAAACAACAAGATTTCTGGTGCCAGACTATTTTTACAGTTTCGAAAAAGATTGCTGGTTTTAACAGAATGTGTTTGAGTGCTTAATTATAGTTTACTGTGGCAGAAGTGGTGTTTTAATCGAGAACAGCATTTGAACGCAGGGCTACTGTTATTGTGTTTGTTTGTAAGAACATTATGTATCTATATATTTTAATGTACACCTGCAGGAAGCTATGTATGTGTAGATATGTAGATGCTTGTGCATTTGTGGGTCTGCTGTTAGGATTGGGTTGTGTAGTGTTGAGTGGCTGGTTTTGCAGTGGTCTTAAAACAGTCTCTGATAAAGGCTGCTTTTGATTGGTATTTCCGCGTATCACCATTTGAAAGGGCCACAGTCACCTTTGGCTTTATGAAGAGGGGAAAAAAAAAGTATGGGAAAACTCTTTTTCCCCGAAGGCTAAGGAATCCTGCAGCAATCTCCGCATTCACACAGGGAATTTGGAATTTAGAGGCAGGATGTGACCTGGGTGTGAACCCAGTGTTATTTCAGTTTTGCGTTTCTCTGTGAGGCACTGGTGAGTTGCCATGAAAAGATAAAGGCCAGTATTCTGTTGAAAAGATGAACGTTTGGGTTCCTCAATGGAACAGATCTGGTTTCCCCCTCACAGCTGCGGCTCTTCCTAAAACTCATTCCGAAAGTCCTTGTGCGCATTGCCTGGGATTTCTGTGCTTTCCCGGGATTACTCCCGGCCAAATTGCTTTTATTGCTTTTCTTTGAAAACTTTGGCAGAGTCAGGATTTGTTCTTTTACAAAACTATTAGTTTGTTTTAGGCTGGGAGAGGAGAGCCAAGGGAGTGATTCTCTCTGCAGCTCAGCTACAGGAACACAGAGAGTGTCTTTGACATGGCTTTGTGGAAGCTTGTACTGTGTTCCCTCCGGGGCTGTGAAATGCAGTGACGACGACCCCGCAATGAAGTGTGTTTGTGAGTGTGTACCGTACAAGTATACCCTGTTAGATCTTCAAAATCCTCTTCACAGGCTCAGTGCTTGACAGATAAAACACTCGCACTACAAGGAGCTGAACGGCTGCTAAAGCACTTTGAAGATCTTGAGTTTTAAAGTGAGCTCAAGTCTTGGCCACTGGGGCAGCATCACCTGTTTCACTTGTTCAAGTGTCCCAGGACCTTTGATAGTCACTGGGCTGACCTGAACCTGCTTCTGGACGTCACCTAAAGGTCATCCTGTCTAAAAGCACAGTTGCTGCAGTGAGGTTTATTTCAGTAATACAGATAAAACCAGGTTTGATTCAACACTGCGTGACTTCCACAGAGAGTCGTCATTGATACTGTGACCATCTGCTAATGCTTGGTATGTTTTCAAGGGTTAAGTGTCTGGTCGTGATTATTTATTGTTAACTAAGGGTTATCTGTAACACTCAATCAAGTCTGTGCCATTGCCTTCCAGACTCAGAAGTTTAAATCAGTTTAATATAAATAACCTTGAAGCCGTAACCGTTATAAGGGTCTACTGTGTTATACCAAAGTATAGCAACGTGCTGTAGAGCAACAGTCGGTTCAAACCACGGTAAACTGTGGTTAATGCAAAGTGTAAGCATTAGGAAACTCCAAAACTACCACTGACATTTATCATGGCAGGCGTGAACAGTACATTTGAAAGCGTCATGAACCGAGATGAACTCAACAGGGAATCCCACGTTAGTTCATAAAGAATGACTGTTGAATTATTGACTGACACTCTTCTTTGCAAAAAAATGCTTTCCCAGAACCTCCGCTACAGGTAAGGATTTTGAAACAAAGGTATGCTGCCGAACGAGTTCTTGCGAATGTGGAACTGCTTAAAAGTGGCACCTCCTCCTCCTCCTTTAAACAAAGGGTTAAATAAATAATGAAACAACTGAATATTGACTCGAAGGCTTTGTGTTACCGGCTGAGCCACCCAGACGGGGGTCTTTTGTGCTTGAGTGTGATAATCACACGCAGACAGCTGTGCCGGAATCTGCTTTCGTTTCGCTTTGTGAGTTGGGGGAATTATTTCAGCAGGATTATTATTATTATTATTATTTATTTCTTAGCAGACGCCCTTATCCAGGGCGACTTACAAGTGTTACAAGATATCACTTTTTTTTTTTTACATACAATTCCCCATTTATACAGCTGGGTTTTTACTAGAGCAATCTAGGTAAAGTACCTTGCTCAAGGGTACAGCAGCAGTGTCCCCCCACTGGGGATTGAACCCACAACCCTCCCGTCCAGAGTCCAGAGCCCTGAGCCCTAACCACTACTCCACACTGGTTTATGCTTGTTAACAGCAGCCAAACATTATTGTGTTAATGGCCAACATCTACATTTCCCACTGTTTTGGAAGGGAGGTCTGGTAAGTTCACTGCATATTTCAAATGTATTTATTTAACCAGCATAGAACCCTTGAGATACGCATCTCGTTTTTCAAGAGGGTTCTGGCAGAATCCATATGCGAATGGCAGGTCCCGATACGAATACGTGTGTGGAACTTCACTGAGGTTGGAGAAATAATGCAAAAGTCAGGCATGCACAATCGTTAGCCCTTGTTTGATACACGCTATGCTTAACGTTTCTTAAATCAGATCCAAGTGTCTTGAGTAAGCGGTCCTTCAGCCCCAGCTGTTTGTCTCTAAACCTTGTGTTCCCTTACGATGTACCAGTCAAGAAGTTAGAATCATACCACCAAGCCAATGCCATTGATTACTGGCATGTGAACAATACCTCAGTTTGACAAGCTTGCGTTTCTCATTGTAAAGCACTGTGAGACTGATGTCTTGCCATGATAACTCACACCCACTTTTCTCACCTGGTTTAAAGTGTGCAGCTGCAGCATGTCAATGCACCAGTTTAACAGCCTCCCCCTGCTCCGTGCTAGCATAGTGGTGAGAGACCGCTAAGCTCTTTCTGCAACGTTTATCTTCTCTAACAGCATCTGAAAATGCAAACAACTCCAAAAGGGTGAAAATTAGATTGTTTAATGCTATAACAGTTTCCATCTCTTAAAAAGGATGGACTTTAAAATCAATTTTCTTATTGGCTGTATTATATCTATTAAATCTTTCAAAGACATCTTTAAAATGAAGGATCGAGTCTTCTCTCTTTCTGTGTGTGAACAGGACAGGCCCTGATTACGCTGGAAAGAGTTTTTTTTTTAATAGCAATCTAAGCACTAACTTGTGTCAAGGTAACCAGCCAGGACACCTTAGAAAAAGCATGCTTCCCTATCCCACACCATTATAAGAGGAGACACACTACTACCTTCACAGATAGGGCTGTGAAAGAGCCAGCGCTGTGCGCACAGAGAGCCAAACCAGTATGCAACAAAGTATTTTCATATTGGCTTATGTACACTACATGGAACAAGGACATACACAATTGCAATGCAAACTGAAATTCTGCTATGTTTAATTTCCAAAAATGGTAGAAATGGGTAGCCACCACTGACTTACATGTTTATTTAAACTATTAACCATTTTAATATTACAAAACTATTGGGGTCACGGAATGGATATATTGCATAACTCCAGTACCAAATTCTTGTATCCTTGTAAGTTGCTGGCTGCAGCTGCACAGAGTCAGTGTGTGAGACAGACAGGTCAGAGAGTTGTTTACACTGCGCTTACTGCTTAAATGCTTGACACTTGACAAAGCTGGCACACTGTTGAGAGAAACGACAGAGAATAAAAACACCTGCTTGTGCAAACCTCCCCTTTAAGGGATTTTTTTTCAGCTTCCCTTTAACCTTTTGGCAAACAGTTGAATGTAAATACACTGAGTGTCTTTACTGGAAAAACGCGGACTGTTTTGGCTGTTTATTCAGTTTACATTACAATGCTCCCTTGTTATAATGCAACCCTTTACACTGCTGGTAATGCCACTTCACTTACAAGCCTTTTGCATAAGACCAAGCAAACAGAGCACAGTCTCTACACAGTGTCTGCTGACTCCTGCTTTATAATCACAGCATTAATGGTCTACAGTGGAAAAGCATGCAAACTGAAGCTTTGTGTTATAATTCAACTGACGTTTCTTTGTGAACATCTTAGGAGGTTTTGAAAGACACTGACAAACGCTTCTCGTCAAAGCACTGGTCCAAGTGGAAGTGGCTGAAGTGTAGTAATTCAGCGCTGCACTAAATTACCCTGCTCCCTCATTCATGATTTTGATGTTTGAGGATCTGAGAAGCCCAGCTGGAGAGCAGGAATAGGAAATCCCAGAGGAAGAGACTGATTGAGACACATCCAGTAATCCCAGCCCAGGGAGGAGGATCTCAGCCAGGACTGCAGATCTGAACTGACAACACCGCCCTGCAGAATCCAGGAGTGTGGAAACATTTCTTTAAAGAACTGAATAGTTCTGACAAGCGCCGTTTATACTAATGGATGACTGAAGAATTATGTGGCGTATTTTCTGTTGTCAGAAAACCCCACAGGTGCAATGTAGACAGAATTGGCCCGCAGGGTAACCATGTGCACCTTGCTTTTCTCATTTTCTACCTATTCAGTTGTATTATCATGCAGAATTATTAGCGTATAAGTGCTGAGTTTTTCACCGCTGGTATTTGTAATGCTTCATTTAAACCAGTGCATTATAAATCAAACCTTCAGCCTTCATGCTTCCTAAATATTCACCACTGAGCAACTCTGTCTCGTACTGTCATTCACTGTTCTGTAGCAAATGTGATTTCTGTTTTCTTAAAGAGTAAGTAGCGAGGTTCTGAAAAATCTAGCGCTACACATCCCCACGTGTTGCTACAACTGTTTAAGTAACATTCATTTTTCTTTTCATTGTTAACATCCTGACAACTTTTTACACTTAGAACTTTAAAGTCTATTTCAAAGCTCTTTTCAAAATGGCCCACATTGTCAAACAGGTAACACAGCAATCACGATCCATGATGTGTTACGATACAGAAAAGCCAGAGCACGTTGTTATGCTTTTATTTTAAATCTTCCTGCAGTGATTTAAAGGACAGATCTCAAACCGCAGTGCACTAGAGCGGCCATTATGAAAAGAGCTTTGAAACAGACTTTAAAGTTATAAGTGTAAAAAGTTGTCAGGGTGTTAACAATGAAAAGAAAATACAGGTGCGTTATTTAAACAGTTGTAGCAACACGTGGGAACGTGTACTGCTATATTTTTTGGAACCCCGCTACTCACTCTTTAAGATCAGTTTAATGGGCAGCAGTGTGGAGTAGTGGTTAGGGGCTCTGGACTCTTGACCGGAGGGTCGTGGGTTCAATCCCAGGTGGAGGGACACTGCTGCTGTACCCTTGAGCAAGGTACTTAACCTAGATTGCTCCAGTACAAACCCAACTGTATAAATGGGTAATTGTATGTAAAAAATAATGTGATATCTTGTAACAATTGTAAGTCGCCCTGGATAAGGGTGTCTGCTAAGAAATAAATAATAATAATAATGGGAAAAAAATTGCATCCCTAAATAATGACTGACAATATTGTTGCAGTAAACAGATCGATGACAATGATTTTAAACCGGCAAACAACGCAAAACGGTCAGAACTGAGTCCTCCGGTCTTCCCTAGTTCTTTCTGCGTTCAATCATTCAAAATCTCATTCACAATGACTGCATTTGGACAGCAGAGTGGAGCATCAGTCACACCCCAATCCATTCTGCTTCTTCCGCTAATCTTACCTAATATTACCACTTGAAAAGGATAAGAAAGGGGATTTGATCCTGGCTGTGCTAAAGTAATCTTCCGATTGATAAGGCAAGTGGAGATTGCTTGACAGGTATATTATTAACCGAATGTTGAGAAAGGACTAACAAGCTCAAATAAGTGGTTTCTCAATAGTTCAGTAACATTATCTTTTTTGTTTCTTTTTAGAAGCACTTCTTTTTCCATATAACATTAATCATACCTGCTGCCTTTCTCCTATTAATAATAATCATAATAATAACAATATGTAATGTGAGCCCAGCGGCTGTGAGGCAGCATGCTCCATCCATTAGGATGTCTCTTTCATGTCTAGTGATGTGTTTAATCTGGATTAGCCTTGCTTGCTGTCAGCATCTCTGCTCAGAAGAAAATAAATTAGTATGTTTCAAACTCCAGGGGTAAAACTAGGCAGACTGTACAGTTACTATCTGGATCCAAAGTCAGACATATAGTTCTATCTCCTTTTACTTTAGATTGTTATTTATTTTATTCTGCGTTAATGCAGCGGTTGGATGAAGCTAAATATTAATTAAACCAAGAGGCAGCTCCAAAAGCGAACGTGGATGTAGCTTTATATGCTACTGGTTAATGGAGGAAAGCTGTGTCATCATTTTCAATTCCCTACCCTGCATCCTATCATGGGGGACTCTGATCACACAAGCAGGTAGCACTGGGTAGTTTGACCCACTGATCTCACTCTGAGTGTTCCTCTTCCATCCTGTGCAGCTGTCTGCAGTTCAGGGGTCTGCTTCAATGGGGGTCAGTGTGTGGAAGGATCGACCCAGCTGTGTGACTGTCCAGCCGGCTTCGACGGGCCCAGCTGCCAATACGGTGAGTACAGAGCTGCTGTAATGTATCTGAAAACCTTGAAAATCAGTGGCATCCAGCAATGGGGTTTAACCACAATTGGTCAGCATCCTTAATCCTGCCTCCAATATACAGATCGCACAGTTTGATTCAGAGACTGTTTGCAGAGCCTTCCATGGTTCCATATGTAAGCCCTAGTACCGGATGAGAGAAAAATGTGCTTCCAATCGGCTTTTTAAACACTCAGTGCAGAAGTTAATTACCATTGATTGATGCTCAGCTGTAACGGTGCAACACATTAATGAATGGATTTATTTAATACCTGCCGATGAATACGAGTATCAGCAGACCCCTGCTGGAAATGTAGATGACATTAAAGAGTGTCCCATTAAGAATCAGGGGCTGCTGCTAAACACGTTGCTTAGTTTTATTGCTGAATTCCGTGTGCTCAAGATTTCGGCGTGCTGATTTGTGCTCCCCTGCGAAAGGGGCTGATGAGCGCCGGGGCAAACAAAGCAGACCCAGGTTCACTTCTTGTTAATACTGCGGGCAGCAGGCAAGCGGGCCCCAGCGGAGTCAGTCTGATCCGTCAGGAGGGGTCTCTGCACCGAGGCTGCAGGGCGGTTCAAGACAATGGAACAGTGTTCCTTCAGCAGTCGTGGTAAGCCGTCAGTCTCTGGATTGCATGCTTCTGGCTTTGATCATTAATCGTTGCCTCTGTTAGATGCTGAGGGTCACTGCTGGAAAAAAAAAACAAAAAACACAGTAATATTTTATTTCTAAGGTGTAAAAAGTTGTTTCCACCTCCCACGGTGAAAGAAAAAGCCATTTCTTTCATTACTTTTATCTCGGTATTTTTTCTGGCTTGGTTTAGTGCGCTAGCCATTCTACTGCCTGTCTTTCTCTGGATTGGCCGTTTCAGGTTACAAAGTGCATCCATCTCCATTGCATAGCTGATAACAACTCAGAAATGTCATCAGTAAAGTAATACCACCCAAGCATGTTGCTCCTCTGTTGTGTTACCTCTTTAGCGGGTTGCCCCAAACAGGAACAGATCTGTACAACATGTGGGTGTGGGTCCTGAAATGAGGAACTGACATCTGCAAGGACGCTATTTCTACCACGAATCCCCCTTCCTAGCGATACAAGCCCTCCAGCACCTCCTGTAATACACTTATAATTGGTTCAAGTTACTTGAAACTGTTCAAACATCTTTGTGTGTTTAAAAACGAATGCATTCAGGACTGTAAGAGTTTGACAAGCGCCTTGCTGCCAATCCAATTAACTTTTTTTAGCTAGTAGTTTAGCGAAAAATCACTCCACACACACATACAAAAACAGACCAGTAGACCAATATATAACACTATATCTGTGTCCATTCTAATGCATTTTTCAGTATAATTTGTTTTCTTAGTCTTTCTGTAAAGATATAGGGATTATAGCTTTGGGAGTAGAGCCCATTGATTTTAGAAAGCAGGATCGAATTCAAGCAGGCTGAGCCCTTCTCATGTCTTGCAGGGCCGTGTGTTGCATGTCCTAGCTGGGAGAGGTCAGCTGCTTCTCTGGGGTGGACTGGCCTGGGTCTCCCGTAGCTCAGCAGGCTTGGGTCAACAGCACAGCATGTAGGGAGCAGGACAATGGAGCACAGTGTTCTGGGCAAGCTGGGAGCAGCGTGGCAGGTTAATCCCTTTACCTCTGGAGTGTTCTATTTCCGATACTGGCGCTCTGCTGTATCAGCGATCATTTGTTTCCATTTCCACTCCGGGTCCCCTTTTTAAACCCACTGCATCCTGTCTGAAACCTGACTGCTGTAGTGTTTTACAGTTAAGGTATTATGTTTTTAAGGGTTTGCAACATCTCCACAGCACTGCGTTAGAGGCGAGGTATTAGGGGGGTTTTGCTAGCAGGCGGCGAGGGTGGAAGTGGCACAACAACTTTGGCGTTGAGGCGTAGTGTCAAATCTGGGATTGCCAGTAACTCTCCGACGACTACCGTTCCAAATCGGCTAACGCAGTGGCACCCTGCAGTAGCAGCAAAGTTCCCAGTCCTGGATTTGCCAGCGTTATAAATAGCAGTGAGGTGGGTGGAGGGGACGGAGGGGCTGGCAGTGGACGATCTAACTGTAGAATCCTCCCCTAGCCATTCCGTTGGACGACCCCATTCTTGACCAATTAGTTTTGCTTTCTAGTTTTTACGTTCAGTCTTGGATTTTCCCACTGTCCTGCTGAGCTCGGCAGACAGACACTACTTGTGTGGCGGTGCTATAAAACCTTGTAGAACAACAGCAACCGAACGTACAACTAGTAAATGTCATTGTCATTCCAAGACATCACATACCATTCACACCTGGAAATAATACATCACTATTTCAACTCAATGCTGTACAGCCTGTTGTGTTTCTTTTTACATGATTTACAATCAATGGGTTGCTAACTTGACCCCGTCTCCATGCCTCTTAGGCTTGAGTCATATAAATCCTAATGCCAAATCAAGGATCCCTCTTGTCCTGAAGACATCAATGATGACCAGCCCCCTGGTGGTAAAGAACCCTGCCTTGTTCACAGGTCAGACATCACAATGCTCTTTTAAATGGTCCCTTGCTTGCCCAATGACCTGCAATGCAGTATCTGTTTAACTGCATGGGATGGGAAGGGGGGAAGCTATTGGTTTGGTTAGTTTTTAGGTTTTACGACGTGGTTGTCAGTCCCAGTATTGTTCCCATGTGGAACAGCTGATCTTGTGAGGCTGTGCTCTGATCATGAGGGGGATGAGGACAGCAAGATGGATTTCTATCTGTATAGACTGTCTATCTGAGCCCTTATTATATCTTGATTAGCCTAGCTCTTTTGTCTCTATTCCCCCATGGAGCTGCAGGCTTCAGCATTTGTGACCTGGAGGTCAAATGACTTGAACTCTTAGTAACTCTTATCTTCAATATTGGATTGGCAAGACCCATTAATCTAACTTCAAGGTAAGTTTATAAGATATGTCAGAATCCCCATCTTTACGTATTTAAAATGTTACGGCTGTCATAGCTTGATACGGTCTTCACTGCGATTTACTGATAATTAATTCAAAAGATATGATTTTATAAATGAGGATTTTGTGCTTGAGCTAAAGCTAAACTGTTTTAGCCCCCTGCAGTCTTTAAGAAATGATGGAAACTGCACTGACAGGTCCAGCAAGAATATTCAACGGAAACTATGCATGTGTAAATAAATCTGTAGGCGGTTATTGCAGGCATGAGCTTGATTTATCATACGCATTCGTATCATGATTTATTTAAGTTTCCGTTGTTTTGTTAAAGCCCAACAGTCTTTGATAACATTCCTCAGCAGAAACTGTAACAGTGATTTCCCTTAGCATTGTGCAACTGTGCAATCAAAAAGTATTTGGAAAAAGAATTGTTAAAACCAACATTGCCTAAACTTGTTAGCGATTCAAATTTGAGTCAATTGTGTTTAGACTCGAACAGTAATCAAAACAGAACCTCTTTTATAAAATATAATACATTTTTTGTTCATCCACAAATTCAGTTAACGTTTTCCCCTTTACTAAAACATATATTTTGCATGATTCATAAACCTTAAAAAGGGTTCGATGCCCCATCTTTATCTAGTTACATACTACTTTACAACGTATCTATTAATACAGTGGTTCCCATAGGGAAGAGCCCCAGTACTGTAGTAGGTATGGTAACTGGCAGGTTACCAGTGTAACTCTTTTTCAATACAAATGCATCAGCTACATTTTTTAAATAATTTTCCCATGAACTACCGGTTTTACAGTGTGCTGACATTGCTGTCTTACTGTTTGAATAAGGACAACGCTTTTTAATTACTGTTTTACAGACCGACCCCCCCCATGCACGCACGTATAGGCCAGTTCTCTGTCTGCTCTTCTCTCCCAGCCCTGCCTCAAGTGTTCTGTCTTTCCTGCCACTGGCTCTTTGATGGCTTTTGCATTAAATCATATCAGTAAACAGGACGCAGTTTCCTGTTTTTGCTTCACGGGAACATTTTTAAAAATGACCTCCTTTTCCTTCTGTTACCTCGAAGACGTGAACCAAACTGCCTGACTGTCTAGACAGCTACATCTGAATAATAAAGGACAATGGATGTTTCTTTCAGATTGTGGCTGATTTCATCTGGGCATCAAGGATAAAATAATATATAAAGCCACACGTCAGAGCAATTAATTACAATACGATTCATACGAATAGATTGAAAGATATGAATTATCGCAGTACAGATAAATATGTTAATAAATGAGCGTTTAGATGCAAGTCACCATGTGGTACATATCTCAAAATGAAATTCCCTATCTTATATTAACAGAAGCACAATGTCCGAGGCAATGCCTGGGGTCCCGTCAGCTTGCAAGAAGATCTTTTATTGTTGGTTTAGTGCGGGGCCGCGGTGGTCTCTGGTGCCCCCGGGGGTATCTTTTGTTCGGTGTTATCTCGTTTCGAAAGGCCTTCATTTGCATTTCCAGTCCACTCCATTGTCCTGACGACAATATAATGACACCCTCTTCCTGCTAATCTGAGCGAGGTAGTCGTTTAGACAACGCTAATGTGACACTGAATAGATGAAGGGTCACTGTTTTATTGCTTAGTCTCTGTAGAACGTCCTACAACAACAAACAAAACAACTCTATATATATATAATCTCTGTAGCGGGTAGAGACACTATGCATAGTATTTAAAACAAGAACATGCCCTAAATGAGGACGCTTTCTTGGAGGCTGTGTGGTCCAGTGGTTAAAGAAAAGGGCTTGTAACCAGAAGGTCCCCGGTTCAAATCCCACCTCAGCCACTGACTCATTGTGTGACCCTGAGCAAGTCACTTAACCTCCTCGTGCTCCGCCTTTCGGGTGAGATGTAATTGTAAGTGATTCTGCAGCTGATGCACAGTTCACACACCCTAGTCTCTGTAAGTCGCCTTGGATAAAGGCATCTGCTAAATAAACAAATGATAATAAAATGAGACCCCATCTTGAAAAGGCACAACCGTAACTAAATGTGTACCCATGCTGTGAAAAAATCTGAAAGCGTTATTTAATTCGCAGGCTGTAAATTGAATCACAAAAAGCACTCTCTTCAGATTCTGAGTGGATAACAGTGTAGGTCTGAGAGGGAAAGTGATGGGAAAAAAAAACACAAATGCAAATTATAAATGCAGAAATAAAGCTGTGTGCTGTGTGTGGGAGAGCAGCGGCAGTTTGTCAAGAATGCGGTCTGCTTTTTTTTTTTTTTTTTTTTTTTTGTGTGTGTGTGATGTCCTTGCGGTTCCACCGTCTTCAAATACCGGTCAGACAATTGGCACGGCACACAGCTGTACATAGCACGATTTGTTTAATATCTTCAAATTTCATAAACCTCTAAACCACAGGCATCTTTTAAAAGGGTATGGTAATGCTTTTTTTGAAATAATATCTCCGTGTTTTATTTAAAAAATGTCCTGGAATCGCGTCTGTTTTGATTATTAACCATCAATCATTCTACCATTTTGTTTAAAATATTATGACCAATAACCTCGATTTCCATTTTATCTAATCACTGAAACACGCGATGGGAAAATGACAAGCGAGCACCGCCGGACCGGAGTACATAATGTTTTATTTTTTTTATTGCTTAACGCTGAAGATTATTTTAGAAAGTAGGTCTGCTTTTCCCTGCAGTTCAGCCAGGAATGCTTCGTGGAACGAGGTCCTGTGCATTCCAGTGAGGTTAGCAGCTTCAGCTAATGGGATTGTAGATCTCTGTGCAACATCACGACATGTCCACACTGCAGAGAACTGCACATTCCCAACGTGAGATAAACTATTGCCCAGCTTGAAAAAAAAAAGAATTACAATCTGGGGTTGTAGATGGGGGCCTGTGTTATCTCTCGTCTGCAGTTGAATTAACGGTCCCCTAGTTAATTTTTAATGAGGCCATAGTCACAAAACTTTAACTGAGGAGGCTTGTAAAGAATGTTTGAAGGTTAAAAGGTGGTTTGAAAAAAATCAGAAAAACTTAAATATCCTAAAACAGCTGAAAAAAAGGGGCATCCTGGAAAAACAGACCTTAGCGAAACCTTCCAAGCAGATGAAAAGGGCCCTGTGTGTATGTCGATGAAGTTTCTGCTTTTTCTGTCTTTCCATTTTGTGATGTACCCTTTAATAGACTTGCCCTTAAGCACATTGATAGCCCTCCTTGTATATCTGTTTCCCCTAAGAGTCTAAAAAGCATTGGAAGCAGCTAAAGGAAAATGCAAAGCTCTGATTTCATCTTTCGTTGACACCTAGCAGCCATACATAGGGGCATCTGCTTGTCAGAAAATCACTGAAGACTCAACTAAACAGGGGCTTGCTTCTGGTCATGACCTTCTAGCGCCAGCGTGTCTTCATTGAAGCTGGAATGCACAGGGTTACTGAACAGCGCCCCCTGCAGCCTCGTGTGCTTTGCTGGGTTTTTTTTTTTTCTTTTTCTGAAGGCCATCATCTCATCGATCAGTGGAAGTGTTTACAGTATGATGTCTGCTGCTCAGCCAGTTCTGTCAGTAACAGCGTCTAACAGCAGAAGATTACAAAACTGTTTGAACAGATGAAAGATTTCACAGAAATCAGAAAGCTCTTAGTTACGGCATGTAAATCACAGAGTCTCGCAAAAAAACATGGGGATTTCACAGGGGGCTCGGGCTACTAAACCACGACTATCACACTCCATGCAAACTGGGCTTTTGCATAGAGCCACTGCTGGCTATTATTATTATTATTATTATTATTATTATTATTATTATTATGAACTTTCCAATCAATCACTTTGAGACTTACATGATGCCGTTTATACAAACGACTCAGCCCTTCCTTCTGAGATTTTCAGCCTCAGCTCAGACTGCAGATGCAATGACATGACACACAGTGCAGGAGCGCTGAAGGCCTGTTAAGTAACGTAGCGGCGCACTTTTTATCCCCATTATCCTCTGATGTGATGACAGGGTACGGGACTCCCTCAGTGTTGGCGGCACCACGCCTGGGATATCTTGGCACACTCTCTGGACTGTAAAGGATACTGTGGCTCGCTTGCCATCGTTGGAGCAGGGAAACGGAAAAGCACCTAATTTGTTTTAAACAATTGCGGATAACTGCACCTCAGGGTGTGGAAAGAAGCATTCTGTTTATTATTTTTTTAAAGAAGCTGTAAAAGAACACCTATATCGTTTTGGATTTTGGCTGACTCGGCTGTGCTGATTAGCAACGCTTTTTATAAGAATTGTAATCCAAACAATTTCAGATCACCTTTCATAACAATCCTCGTGTGATGAATTCAAATAAATACAACCAGAGGAAAATCGCATTACTGAAAATAAATTACAGAAACAGCACAGGGTATTTCCATGGTCTGAGATCTGAACTAAATTCAAAGCAACTGGCATAGAAACGTTGCCACCAGCAGCTAAAATCAAACGGATAATACAAGACTTCACTGCAATATACTGACATAAGAGCCACATTAGAAATTACCTGGACCTGGTCCCTGATCATTACTGCATTCTATTGGTACTGGGTTTGGTATTATTGTAAAAAGTGTGCAGATTTGCGATTTATATAAGCAATGTCCTTTCATTAGGTACAGATGGATCTTTTTCTGTCAATTTTATACCTTCCAACTTTTCCAGATAAAAAAAAAAAGATGTCAAATCCTGCACTCCCATTCATTCTCTCACGATAGTTATTGCATAAATAGCTGCCGTCCACAGACAGAAAGAACAATACAGTACTGTGAAGCCCGCCATCCTCCTGGTTTTTAATTTGAAGGGAGAAATGCTGCGTTTGACAGTTCAGAGTGTCTGGAGCCAAAAATAAAAACTCTCTTCCTTTAAAAGAGGGAGCAGAAACACACTTCTTAGCCAGCAATGTGAGGCACGAAGGCAGCAGGATTCAGGTGTTGGAGCCCGAGAGAGACGGAGAAGAATAGAAAGCTGTGTAAGCAAAGAGAAACAGAAGCTGCCTTTCATTGTTTTGTGACTAAACAGTATTGGGCATGGGTTCTTTCTTTCCTAAATGTTCCTGCTGCATTACATTGAATGCTGCTAAAGAAGTTGAAAGATGGTAGACGGAACAGAAAATGGAACTTGCCTGGGACATGCTATTTATTTACAGCGCGTTATTTAAGAGAATTGATAGGACATCTTTTCTTGTCTATTTCAGTCCAACTTAGAGGGTGTTTTTATATGTATACAAAGGAGGTTCTCTGAACCCGGTTAGCAATTTCTTATTGGCTCAAGCTCAATGACTGACTTTGGCTATCATTGGTGGGGTCATGGTCTCATATGTCATAGTCACAAGGTGAAGCTGCTTCATCCGGTAGCAGGTTTAGATGCCACACTGCCATCTTGACACAGGTTCGTTCTCGTATGTTTAGACTAACCCAGACGTCCATTTAGACTGGGGCTTCCCGCCTCGCCTCGTGCCTATTTCATAACTGATAACTGGGTTTTTAAAAGCCACTTGCAGATTAAGAAAATAAAATGACAAGTCTGTGAAAACAAAGAAGGGCTCATTCAACCGAAGGCAGCCCGAAACTTAAACCCAGTCTAAGCAATGACTCTGTCCCCCTCCGCGATAACAACGCTTTCAGCTGTGGATTATACAGGATTATCCCTTCTTATCTGATTTAATTACGGGTCGCTGTCTACAGTAGCAAAGCTGGGGAAGTCTTTGGTTCCATGGAGTGTGATTACAATCGGGAGGCTCTGAAGCCCTGGTGGGGGAATCTACCTGCTTTATTTTCTTGGTGTATTAGATTTGAAGAGCAGATCATCATTCGGAATGACACACTTCATCCATAACATCAATCGTAAAAAAATAATAAAAAACTCTTCAGTGAGCAAACAGTCTGATATGTTGCTGGTGCTGGTAAAGTCATCCGGAAACTTCAAACGCTGAAGCGTGAAATCTGAATACAACAACACAGCTTCACCACCCCTACTAACAGTGGTTTGCCATAGCAAACTAAGATAATAAAATATATTTCCCAGTGGCATGCACTGTGCTTAGTTCTCTGTTCCCTAGATGTTGGCTAATTCAAGGCTATTGATTGGGTTCCTGCCATGCTGAGTCTTTTAGTTGCACTGCAGGGTCCCGGCTGAAAGCGGTGGTTACTTGTTGGATAATAGAGTCCTGTATTAGACTACAGCCACAGGACCCTTGGGTGGGAGGAGTGCTTTGACAGAACTCCTTTGGAGAGGCGTTTGTCTGTCACGGTGTGTGTATAGGATCAAAGAGCAGATCGCTGGAACGCGTGTTGTCTTTTACACACCATTGCATGGCTGCTAAATGTAATGTCTTCTTTAACCACGTCTGTAGTTAAGGAGGTTTTAGATGGACCAGTGTTGGGAAGTATTGTTATAGACTGATCCAGAGGTGAAGGGGTTAAAAAAAACAGTATTTTTTAATAGTTTCCAGACACAATGTTTTAATGTGTGGGGCATGGATCTTAAGTATAGGGTTCGCCAAATTCAAACCAGTTACTCCAATTTCTTACAGCATCGTCCCTTCTAAATAACACTCCTAAGTATCTAAACGCGAAGAAAAAAAGAAAGAAAGAAAGAAGGTATTTGCTTTCACATTTCAGGTGTTTGAAATCCCACCTCCCAGTGGTGTCCAATTATATTGCAGAGCTAGGAGGGCAGATCAGAGAGAAGCCGATGACATCACAAAGACCAGTTGAGAAAGCTGCAGTGATAAATCAGTCTGCATGCAGGACTGGCCCACAGTCTGACAGCACAGATACCTGCTTCCCAGGAAATTACCTGGCTTTGTCTGCAGCACAAATCACCCACTTGGGACAGCTCAATATGGCAACCAGACTCCCATCACAGAGAATACAAACAGATTTGACAGCAGAGATACATCTGTATGTTCTTACTGTGCTGCTCCTGGTCTACTTACACACAGACTCATAGCAGAGACACAGACTTAGATAGACAAGCATGCACAGTACAGCAAACCCAAACACACACACACACACACACACACACCTAAACATGGACACACATTTAACTCTTTAATGATTTCCAACAGAAACTTTCTTTAGAGGGGAGAGGGAGGAATGCTTTTTTTTTATCAGCATGACCAGGAGTTAAAGGCTAAAATAAACCCTGTTCTTTAAAATGCATTGTACAGTACCCCCCTCAGGAAGGCAGAAGGCTGACACCACACAGGAATGCTCACACACTGAGCGCAGTGTTCTGTGCAGTACAGGATTCAGATCCGCCTCTTGCATTCATCTTCGGTCCTCTCTGGTAACGCCTCAAGCTGGTAGTCAGGCCCGTACAGGCCAGGGATGAGGAGCGGGTCATTAAAGCCTTCACTCAAAAAAAAAACAAATGACAACTACAAAATGCAAATCTCTGGACCGACTAGTTTGGAGTACTAGTGCTTTGGAGTTTGGTTTGGAAAGTTATTTTTGAAAAATACCTTTTTTTTTTTTTATCTCTCTGCGGTGTTGAGATAAAGCTCCACTAAATCAGGAACGAGCAAAAAAAAAAAAAAAAAAAAAACTACACTTCCTAACCCCTTCTGGCTCCGAGGCAACACATGTGGTCACGTCGCTCACGGGTCTGCTTCATCTGGGTCCCGGCTGGTAAAGGATTGAGTCTGGGTTGGTTGCAGTGTGTAATAGATCACTGAATCGGATCAGTCATGTGCAGACTGTAAACACAGAGGTGCCGACCCTGGCCAGGGTCAAGGGTCCAAATCTAATCCTCGGGCTGTGAGAAGAATAGTATTCTGCATCAGGTGGTCTGGTTAGCCCGGGGATGGGGAGATCTTTCTTTTGAAGAATATTACAAAATGGGACGGGTCACCAGGCTCTTTGTTATTGAGTAATAGATCTGTTAGAGGCACTGATGTCATGTTAGCTTTCCCTGAAGCACAAATTTATTACAAGTGTGAGACTGTTTCTTTGATAGTGATATGTCTTTTAAAATGCATAGTGGGGATATGTTAGAAGGCTGTTCACATGAACAAACATAATTCAACATGAATTTATGATTGAAAGTCAATAGGAAAAATGACATGTGTTTTTAAATACCTAATTATATTTCAATCCCGCCCAGGTGCTGTAAAGGGTTACAGTAAAAACAGTTTAACGTTACTAACACATCATACGCATCGGATCTTAGAATTCTCTAAAGCTAGAATAAATAAAGTCAGTTCTACTTTTTGTCTTCATTAGTGTTGTGAGTCCAGCTGTTTTGTGGTGTGTGTTTGTCTGCAGCCTACAGCAGGAAGGGTTAGCCCTAGTGCCTGTTCTTTACTGTTTGGAAACATCCTCATTATAAAGGGTGGCATTCACACCTAATACCCATTAATAATAAACGGCTGTGCTCGCATTTCATTAAAATGTTTCTGCGATACAGTACAAACCCTGTTTCTTCAACAGGTTACAGATGTGCCTGTAGGGGTATCTTGCATAGCCCCTAGACCCTTCGCCGAGTAACTTCTTAAGACGTTTTCGGGTGAACTTCAGTCTAAAAGCGACGGTCAGAATGTGATGACAGGCTTTCTCTTCCTGCTGCTACTTGGCAGACTCCAATTAAGCCTGCTCTCCCTCTGACTGCTTACTCATTACAGTAAAGACAAACAGTTGTTGCTTTTAATTCTAGCTTTTGAAGGGGGTGCCTTTTTCTTCTTCCCTCTGCACATTTTCTTCTTCTTTTCCTCTAATCTTTTTGTTCTAATTACCATGTCTTTTTCTTTTTCCCACTGCACTTTCATAATGATCAGTATGCACCACTTCAAGAGACCCCAAATAGTCTTCTTTGTTCTGCTCTCAGTCAAAAACACATGAAAGAGGTCTGAGAGTCTAGTTCTGTGTCCGTTATTGGATCAGTAGAGGGCTGTACTGTTGTTTAAGGGGCACTAAAAGCACACTTAGTGATCGTCAAGTGATCTCAAATTGCATTTACTGCAGGTCAGTGCTTTTGAGTTTTTCTATGCCGTACAGCAAGGATAACGTGACCCGTTCCTGTATTTATCTGCAGTCCGCAAAGTCAGGCACTGAGCTAGCGTGCAGCATGCTCTCATAACGTTTGATCTGGGCTAATGAGGTGGAAAAGGTTAGCATAGCGATGGGCGCCGGTAGACCAGAGATGTTTTTTTAAAATGAAATGGTCAATCACATTTGCAGGTACACCGGAGTGCTGTGCGGATAGGAGGCATCTCTCTCTCTCTCTCTCTCTCTCTCTCTCTCTCTCTCTCTCTCTCTCTCTCCTGCTTGGCTGGACCCCAGGACACACATAGTGTATCTTTCGACTGGAGAAGGAGTCGGCAAATATTAAGAGAAACATAATAACAAGAGCGATGATTACAAAAACCAGTGATGTTGCGCAGACACAGTTAAACAGATGTTAACATTGAAGTTCAAAACTGACGTAGGCAGCCGTTCGAACCCTGAAATCACACATCCCCTTTTAAGGTATTGCTGTTTGCCTGTGATGGAGGTGTCATGGTAAAAACCTTTGAATGATATATATATTTTTTACTGTATAGGGTACCTGCAGTTTCAAGGATAAGTAAAAGTCTGTGAAGTTTATAACGCTGACACTGTGAGAACTCGCCCCCATCCTGCGAGGTGCTGGTGCAGCTGCAGGAAAGCTGGGCGCAGGTACACACACACACAGGGGCAAGGGACAACTGATGAGTGACGTCTGTCTGCTCTGGGCAGGGGATGCTTACAGAAAGATGTTCCACTTCCTTCCTGGAGTGACTCGGAGGCTGTCTTTAACTGCCGTGGGAAATGGAAACTCCTGTCCACTCTCATACATACAGTACAGGGCAGAACCCACAAGGGCTGGAGCTGGAGCTGTGAGCCTCAGGCAGGGGAACATGCTGAAGATAGGGGAGGAGGTTGAGATTTAGGTTTGTGATGAAAATCAAAGAGCAGGCAGAACAAAAACAACAGATAAAAAGAGCCGATGGTTAAGGCGGGTGCATCCGAGGTCATCTTTAGGAAAGTTTGAGGGTTTACAGGGTTTACATGCCTCGTCTCTCGCTCTCTCTCCTGGGAGATTCGCTTCACACGCGGGCCGTTCTCTTAGAGGAAATGAAAAATTCAGGGTCGAATTGGGAATGTTGTGTCACTCAAACTCTATCCAAAGAAAATCTGAAGCTTATACTGTATATGCAGATGGGAAAAACACCCCTAACACAACTACAGCCTTAACTCATGATCTGTGGTAGCAATAATAATAATAATAATAATAATAATAATAATTATAATAATAATGCTAGCATACCAGCAATAATAACATACCAGCAACTGAAGTTCAGTACACTTTAGTTATAAGTAGATAGTGACTTCTATTAGATGCTGCTTTGTATAATGGACATTTTGATCATGTATTATTGGCAAAATATAAAACATGGAACAAGCATGTTCTAGTGTCCATAGGGATAGGCAATTCCAGTCCTGGTGGGCTGTACCACCGCAGGGTTAATAGGTATAATTATAAACAATTAGGTAGTTAACTGGTTCAATTGAATAATTAACAGCATGGGTGGAACAAGGGGCCTGACAAGGTGGGGGCTGCCCATTTTTATCGCCTGCATGAGCAGCTGCACTAAATCATGAGGAGTACTGAATTGAAGTAGAATTTCCGTGATAAAAAGTACAAAAAAAAAATACTTAAGAGCTAAATCATAGCAAACGTCCCCCCAGAGCCTCATAGCTACAAACTTCAGTCTCCTGAACTCAGATTCCTCGATAAATTCGAGACGGAGCACAGTGTAACACATGCCTGCTGTGTTCTTTATAAGAGCGGGCTACGCTGCAGGAATGCGACGCCTGGGAATTGCACACAGGGTTCAGAGATGGAAAAGCATCCGCTGCCTCTCCTCTCCCAGAGGATCTCATCACAAGTTCCAGAAAGATTTTTATGCCGTCGCTCTCTCCCATTAAGAAAACATGCTCTGCTCGGAGTCAGCGTGGGAGTGTGCAGTACCGAGGGGCTGAACTTTATCATGCCAGTGCCATGGCCTGTTGTTGCAGAGTATCAACAGATTCTTGCCTCTGTTACTCTGTGACAAGCTGAAGCCTGGCTTGCAATGGGCAGCGCTGCACAAGAGACAGACAGGATCACACTGAGAGAGACACAGCAGAGAGAAATATTCGTTCTGGTTTCTGTAGCCAGACACAAGACCTGCTGACATCCTCTGATTGCTCTTGTGTTTTCCTTTGTGTAGGAAACTTAACATGATGCAATTGTGCACACAGTGACTGAAGGGGATATATGAGGGGATATAGGTGTATGAGCAGGGTAGCTGTCTGTGTGAAGGCTAAGGCCTGAGAAGAGAGCTGTGTGGGAACCTTATGGAAAGGTACAGTGTTTAATGCTTATGAAAGTACATGTGCTTGGTGTCCGGTATTCACTAAGGAACTTGATAAAGTTTAGTTAGTACTCCTGGAAGCAGTGAGGCTATGTCACAATTTATATATATATATATATATATATATATATATATATATATATATATATATATATATATATATATAATCTACTCTAGGATCCTTTTAGATGGCTGACTTTTAGTTCCCAGAAGCCCATCTTTGCACACACTGTTTCAATTGCCTTTCAGATTCCATTTCTTTTCTTCTAGTCTGAGATCCTTTTCCAGGACTTCAGAACTCCGTGCCAAGGCTAACACAGTAGCCAGTGATTGATTTCATTACCAGGGAATGACAAGGGACTAGCTTTCACTGGGCACAATTAGCTTAGCTTGTTTGGGATACAAAAAAAAAACAACCCCAACAAAAAGCACACCCACATAGAAACGAGGGGGTTTCGAATTGCTGCACGGACTTCATTACTGCCTAATGCACTCGCCCTCTCCCTCCAACCCTCTGATGCTATCGGGGATTCTGGCTAGTTATATTTGCACAAGGCACAAAAGCGAGTCCTGTTGCCATCCACCCACTGTGCCACCTCATGTGAACCACACAGGAGCGATCACATTAGCTCTTATCAAAGGGCAAGGCTCTCACAGTTCTGCTTGTACGAGCGGTGCAGGGTGTTGTTTAGGAATGCAATCTCTTCGCTCGAACGCCATCGTACTGCATTGAAAGCAGCAGCATAGTCCTGTTGGCTTTTAGCACCGTAGATTTTACTAAACTGCTGGTCGTATGAGGAGATCGTTAATGTTCTTGAACCAATACACTGGCTAACACTTTCCATGAAGTGTCTCTAAATACTGTGTATTTACATAGTAGTTACTTCGTAAAGACACGTGTACTTACACATAATTACAATGTTATTATGCATAGTTACAATGTACTTAATGGGTAAATTTTTCTGCATGACACATGTAAGGACACAATTGTATCAGAAAAGGGTTAGGTTTAGAGTTAGGGTTAGGATTAGAAATGTGTTCAGAGTCCTGCAGTTTAATTAGTCCATGTGTTCAGTGTGGTTAGCGATACCAGATTTAGGTAGGGAGCGTAGTGTCACCTGGTGGCGCAGTATTGTAATTGCACCGTATTGTTATTTAAAGAGAATGTCGATATTGTTCCTAAAGGGGCATTTTCTGCATATAGTAACATCTCAATAATACTGATAATTCGCAGTTTATTGTGTACAAATCAACATTTGTATGTTGCAAGTGTTTCTGGTTGCACTGGAAGGTCAGTGGGGACAGGATGTGTTCTATCATCTGCATTGCTGTCAGAATTCCCCGCGCACATTCCAGATCCCATTCCAGGACTGTTTATCCCATGGGATCATGAAGAATTCCGGCTGAACGAATGCCAAGGCCGGCCGGCAGCTCCTTTGCACTCAGATACCTCGGCTTATCAAAGTGTTCCTACAAATGCACTACAGTGCCATCGCAGTTTAACTACATGGCTGCCCATCATGAATGAAGGGGATTTCCAAGTGTCCCGACTTTAAAATATCATATAAAATCCATGTTGCAGTGTCAGGGTGCTTGATCTGCATGTGTTTTTAAAGTGATGTCACAGCTAATGTGATGTGGCTATAGACTCACACGATCCATGCTACTTTCATTGGCTACACTTGTCAAGAGGTTTTTGGTATCAGGGGCATTATGGCACTGATTGTGGAGTCTGACTCCCTCTAGAGGCCAAATGTTGTTCAGACAAGTGGAACTGTATTTTCTCCATGCGGCTGAGCTTCATGTGATAAAGTCTAAAGATCAACAATTGTAAAAGAGAACCAAAAGGGAGACTATTTAAGAAACCCGCACCTTTCGACTTCTACAATAGATGCAGGCTTTCACAATAGTGGGGAAACACAAGTCCCAATCTGTAACTCAACTACAGCCTCAGGGGCTGCTTTGAGTTGGAATGGACTTGCCCCTGATCACAGTCAGCCAATCACATCCGTTAGCCCCCGGGCCTTTAGAACTCTTCAGCCAATCACAGTCAGTCGTCGTTAGCATACCAAGCCATTGCCAAGGAACATTTGTGAGCGTTTCCGTGCTGCGGTCTGTCATCTTTCCCTGGTCTGTTTTGTTGAAGTGCAGTGGCAGCTGTGGCACCGTGGTCCAGGCCAGCTTCACGAGACTCTTTTTGGGAGCCTGATAATTACTAAACCAGGACTCCCTCTCTTTGATAGTGTTACCACAGCCCAGAGCCAGCCAGCCATGACGGCTCCCAGATGTGAGAGCCACTTTCAGACAACCTGGCAGCAGCTTTTATACTCTGGACACCCTTACCAGTGACAGACCGCGAGACCCTTTGGGTAGCGGAAGCTGTACAGAAATATATATTATAGTCTAATCATAGAAAAAAAAATCTAATAAAAGCTTAAAAGACTGAAAACACTAATGAATCCTCCATACATCACAGCACAGCTGTCGAGTGAAGCTCCTTTCTTATTATTGAAAGTTTTCATGCGGGGGGGAGGGTTGGCTGTACAGAGCACCAGTGATTTACGCCAGCCTGGCCTGATGGGTGAGACAGATAAAAGAGGCATTAAAAGATCAACGTCAGATTTAGTTTATTGTTTTTTTCTTGGCTGCATTTCTGGCAGGGCTTGAAGGAGCCTGTCTGTGAACCTCAAAGTGTGCATAAGAAAGCACTCTGGCCATTCCAGTCACAAGAACAAAGCAGGGTCTCCACAGTACCGTTCTGCATCTCTCTGTGGCAGGATCTCCGAAGCCTCCCTGCACTGGAGTATCTGAGGCATCGCTGTACATCATCGTAGCACAGGGACAGGGTCTCAGCAGTGCAGCTCAGCTTAACCAATGTTCTTCATAAGGAGGCACCACTGTGCTTCCACCAGGGATGACAATAAGACTCCTACTGCATAGCAGTTTCACTATAAAAGGTATACGTCCAGCTAAGGTTTCCGTGTGTAATATTCCCAGTGGGCTGCTCCTTCAGAGCCCTTGAAGCCTGCTGGTCGGTGTTCTCATGAAGTGGACATGCAGGTGTGGAAGCTGGGGAGTCACTGGCAGATCTTCCAGCTGATTCTTTGAACAGGCAGCTACTTGAATCAGTGCAATATCAGAGCTGGGGAATGAGGCTGAGCTTTGATGATAACATGTTTGCAATGCAATAAGAGGAATAAGACCTGTTACATTAATCGCTTCCAGAAAAAAGTCTCTTAAGATTGAATACTCATATCGCGCTTGTTCACATTTATTAAAAAAAGTCAAGCTGGAATCAAGCACAAATAATTGTATTTTAAAATACAGACTGTAAGATTTATCAAGGGACTACCGGTCATGGTTATCTGCTCTGGTTTAGATCACTTCTCCAATGTTTCTTAGTAATCACATCTGGATTGCTCCCAGTGGCTCTCTGGAGGGGGGGTCCAAAGCTCTCTCTCTCTCTCTCACGCACACACCCAGAGAGACCCCACGAAGCCAGCTGCAGGTGCATTGAGGAGGGGGGGTCCTGTACAAAGTGACTGCAGCTGGCATGAGCTCCGCTGTGCCTCGGGCCGTCTCTACAGGACATATGCTTTGTGTGCATTTTAATAAAACGTATTTGAAATCCACCGCTGGGGAAGAACACAAGGCTTTTGGTGTTGCGTGACAGTTTTTATAACAGCTTCAGGGAATTTCTAATGCATCCTCCCTGCCGTGTGAATTCAGGGATTGCAGTGGGTCTCCTTGAAGTCATTATCAAGTGATCTAGATTACCAAAAACGTTTACTCCAAATCATAAGCACAATATTTTTAGAAAGACAAAACGCTCCCAATAGACTTGTAAGTGCAGTCTAATTCAAAACTAGCCCTAGAGCCCTTGATTTAAATCCACGAGTTGTTTAATTCAGGCATTGCTACAGTTAACGTTTTTTTTTCTCCTTTTCCAAAAAAATGGTGCTAATGACAAAATGCAGTGAACGGATTTTTACAAAGCGCAGATCGGCTACGCATGTTGCTTACGGCAGGTTGTAATTCTTCTTTTAATTAAGTTCAATTCATTTTCGTACTTGATGTAATGGGTGGGTGCTGTGGTGGAGTCTATCCCATTGGTGAGATGGGATGAGGTTGAAAGCTGTGTCCACGAACGCAGAGGAGCCCGGTTCTTTTGCACAGTGGTTAAGATGCTTGCATGCAGTGTGCGAGGTCGCTGGCTTGCACCCAGCCTCCGCCCCTGTTACACAGACAACAATCCAGCTGGACGCATAAAACACTCAAATGATTTAGCTGGGTTTAGATAAATTGCCGTAATTTTTGCTGTTTATGTTTCACAGCATGCAACGTGCGGGGTTGAATAACAGTTCGGCACATCACTTATTCAAATGATTTGTCTACAAAGCAGATGTTGGAACCTCTTCTTGTTTCTGATCTGGCATGATCGATGACTGGAACTCGCTCTGTGTAAACCTGCATGTGGATCCAAGACCGGAGACACTGTCTGCAATCCTTCTTCACATGAAATGAAACTGGATGAAAGGTAGCCCAGGCCGACTCTGAGACCTCAGCCTCCGGCACTGAAAACATTACTAACACAAAGAAACAGTGGTATGCATCCCAACAGCTGGTAAATCTGCCTCGCACCTGCGGAGAGCTTTGCATTCAGTTTGGGAGAGGCTGGATCTCTGTGTAGCGTCTGGAGCGCTCACAGAACCACCCCACACAGGACATCTTGTAATTGCCTTTAACAGCGGTGCTCTGTTCTGCGTCATCTGTTTGGTAGCAATACAATGTTATTGTTATGTTACAGAGGTTAGCACGAATCTTAAATTTCCTAACATGACTTTAGGCAAGCCTTTTTTTTGTTAGTTTACTGACTAAAACTAATTGAGTGCTTCAATTATTTTTTCTCAACTTGGAGAATCATTATGATCACTGACCAGTCCAGCCTTCACAAGTGTACAAATTGACTGGTTTAGGAGGTTTTTAACGGACATGTAACGATGTGGAGGCTGGGCGCGACCTTGCGACCCCCGCGCGCTGCAAGCCAGCGTCTTAACCACAATGCAGCCGGGCTTGTCATCTCACCAAGCAGAATCCGTAAAGGCAGTGTATCACACAACAGGCACACAAACGGAGACTATGGAAAGACACTGCAGGGAAAAGCTCCTTTAGCATTCCTGTGAATCGAGTCTTCCGACCCTGCAGGGTCATCCAAGCTCAGAACGAAAAGCCGCAGAAATCCCAACCTGTGGACTCTACCTGGCCTGCAGCACTTCCTGCTTCCTGTCAGAGGCTCCCGTTTCTAGACAATGACAACAAACAGACAGGAAGCCCAATATAATGAGAAGCTTCTCTGTTTATTTGGGTAGGCCGTCGAAGCAGGGTACTCAATTTGGGTCAACCCCCAAACATCAGCAGCTGGCTAAGGTTGCAGAACAACAACAACGAAAGAAAGAAAGAAAAAGAAAGAAAGAAAGAAAGAAAGAAAGAAAGAAAGAAAGAAAGAAAGAAAGAAAGAAAGAAAAACAACCCATGCCGTGATATTCATTGTGGCAAACTCTACTTGACATTCCCCTTTAAGAAGTCAACCTCAAAATGGGCTGGCACTTGATTGGACTTTCCCTTTAATGTAAATACACCCTTCTCAATGTAACAGAACGATGTGAAATCCCATTTAAAGGGGAAGTGATTTTTGTAACCACTAACCTGTGACTTGCATGGGTCAGGTCCATTAAACACTACCCCAGAGCCTTGCTCCTTGTACAGCTCGGTCCTGCCTGGCCCCTGTGAACCAAACCGTGCCCGTCTGACCCCTGAAATCAAGGCTGGGTGGAGCCTGTGTGTACGCTGCCAGACGACCCATTCTTGGTTTCAAAGGTCCGGGCTCACCAGCACACGGGACAGGGAGTTCTGAGATCCGTTCTGTGATGCTGTACACAGGGACTGCATTGAGATAATGGTGGAGATTGCCAGGTGGACCTCCTCCCAGCGTTGTTCTACAGTGCTCCTGGGAGGACCTCTCATTCCTCCTGCATTGCGTCTGGGGTGACAAGTCATTTACAGTGGAGTGCTGAGTCAAAATCTCCTGGGGTAGCAGAGTCAACACCCCCACCCCTAAAGTTTATATAATTACTATGTTTGTTTTTTTTGCAACATTGCATTTGTATGTATAGTGCTATGATATATAAAAAAACGCACCGCAACCTATATAAATATTCTCAACACAACAAAGAAACAGAGCAAGGCTGTTTTGTGAGTAAGCTGAATAGACTGATGCATTGCGTTGGGTTTTCTCTGATTCGTGCAATTTGCGCAGTGTAACGACTTGAAGCTTTAGGAATAAATAAATGTAAATGAAAAAGTAACTCACCAGCATACTTTTTGTACACAAAATCCATTCTGCGTTCTTTCTTCACAAAGTGGTCGATCACGTCTCGATGTCTGATGACATTTAAAAAAAAATTTAAAAAGCAATTCTTAATATTACTTCGAAGTTCTCAATATAATTCTCAACAACAGCGTCTATGATACTTAATATCGCGGGAAATACAGCTGTTCTTACACGCTTAACCTAGCATATCTATGTCCCGCCTCTGCTCATTAATGATTGGACAGCTGCAAAACCAGGCAGATCTTTTACTTTCCCATTGGTTAAACTCCCAAGACCATCACCTGAAACGGAGAATACCTTCAAGGGTTTACGACCCGCCTCCGCTCACTTATGATTGGACTGCCGCGGAGAAAATGCAGATCTTCTATTGGTTGATCGCATCTCAGGCCCTTCCAGAAAACAGTGGAGCACGTTGGGCAGCGTATTATAATCGAGCGCTGTAAATTGTAAATTGCCTGTTGTTGATGGTTTAGACGACGCTGTCTGCTCAGCAGAGAATGCTTTGAAAGCCCTGACGGCACTCCCGTGGTCATTTATTACCTCAGAGTTTCACAACCTGCGCCAAGCTTTGTGGAAGTAAATCTTGTAGTGACTGTGTAAGAGACAGGTGGAGGTGCTAGAGTTGGGTTGGCTCAGTGATTTGCAGGCTCGGGGGTTGAAGGGCAGTCCGCTGTGACTGATTTACCGAGCAATCTACAGACATCTTTTTTTTTTTTGTGAGTGAACGTTTACGTCTGCAACACGTAATTTATTGTATCTTAAATGATTGACTGCAGTTTTTGACCCAGCAGTGACGTAAATCATTCCACACACACACACACACACATTGATTTCTTCTCGTGGCTGTGTCAATCAAAGCCATGCAGTTGCTGACCTACACAGCTTACTTTTAGTATATGCTGTATGCTCCTTTCAACACTATACGCTCCTATTTGAGTGCAATAGTGGCCTCTTGTGGTGAAAGTGAGGAACAGCAGCAGCAGTCCGTTTCTCATTGCAGTGTATACAACACAGTGTCACTTTGTATGGTACCGGTAATGATCAAGTTGGAACAATCTTGGCTGAACGTAATTTTCAGCATACTCAATAACCTGGATTATTCTCTCTGGAAAAGTGTTAAGAATCCAACAACAACAATGTTATTATGGATAAAACACAAGGGGGGGGGGGGGGGGGGGGGGTGTACAAACCTATAATCCTGCAAGCGTTTCTTTTTCAGCCTTCACATGACTGCTGATTACTGTACCAGGTGTATGCGCGCGTGTGTGTGTTCTGCACACGAACCCAGCACTCGCTGGTTCTGAAACATCAGCAGATGCACTTACACAAATATGCAGATGATACACAGAGCCTATCAGAATATATAACGGTACTGCAATGGCATCCCTTCTATTACGGGCACCAAAGATTGCTAAACTGGAGATCCGTTTAAAACACGGCCCTACCCGAGCCATTCTGATGATTTTTTTTTTTGTTGGTGTTTCCAGATGTTGCATTTTAAAAAAATAACCTATACTCATGTTGTTATCATTGAAGATGGCAAAATGAGTTTAAACTTGCCTTTGAAAAGTACAGTACGTATTGTAATTACAAAGGCGCAACTGTAGAAACTGTCCATAAACCCGAGGCTGGCACAACGTCAAAACCCTAGGCAAAATGAATTAGAAGATTAAAGAAAGAAACTGCGGTCTGGCTCTGATATGCAGATTTAATTAAATCCTCACCAAAGGTCTAAACTATGCTAATAGCTGTTGATCCTGCCCTATACAAAGCCCCACAGTTATTCAAACCAATGTGAAACGATTGCTTACATACCGTACAACCGTTCTTCCAAAACCAATAATCCACGCGACAAAACATTTGCATGGTGGCGTAAGGATTAGCAGAACTAATACAGCTACTCTTGCGTCTTGTAGTGGTGATCCAGTTTTTAAAACCATTGCAGCTTTTAGGAGTCTTTTCAGAAACAGAGACACGGCGGTTGCAATAGTTCGTATGCATGGTAAACAATGATCTGTACAAAACAGCATAAGGTAATGACACGGGACACACTTACTAGTAAATACTGGAGGATATATGCCCTTCTGTCATTTGCACCATGTTGAGTTTTCTATATGTATCTATTTTATAATGCTTTTTTTGTTTGCATAGTGTTGGCAGGGCAACTTCTCGAACTCCCTAGAGTTAACACAAACTGTTTTAAAATATCTAAAAATGTAATAAACAAACGTTCGCGAAGGGGATCATGTTGACAACAGACGTCTAGTTTCACGGGGAGTGCCCGTATGTCATTCAGGAGGGCGCTTTGAGAACTAGCACACTGCTTCTTTAAGAGCACAAAAGAAAATACGAAACATACCAAAAAAAATCCATCAGCAGCGCGCTGATTTAACAAAATATCTCAATTCCCTAACCTCTAGTCAGTGCCTTAAATCCAAAGCAACTGACACAAATAACAAACTGTACAAACGCACATCTGCAAACCAGGTCTCCAAAACCCTCTCAATAGCTGTCCTCCTGTAACACAGCCAAACTGTGCAGTGGTTAACCTGCCGTTTTATACCTGTGCTGGATCCTTCAATTACCCACAGTGCCTCACTCCTGACTGAGGCATTCTGTGAAATGTGGTTCTTTAGCTCACTTTTAAATCGTAGAACTACAATTATTTTCCCTCTTGTTTCAACCCATCTAAGGCTATACAGACTCCACATTATCTGGAGCCCTATATACTTAACTTCTATACTTTTCCCCCAGTCTTTGCTAGGTATTTAATAGGGCTTATCTCTCCAACATACTAAAAGGCACGGTGACAGACATGTGTGTTCAGTGTGCTTACTGGATGGAATGTGCTCACCTAGCTTTTCACATCCTTGTGCTTGAGTTTTGATCCCAAACAGAGAGCTTTTTTTAATTGTGTGTGTTTTTTTGGCGCTGGTACTGTGGCACGTACTGTTCAGAGTCAGTAGCACACAACAGAGATTATAATAAGAAACCTTATCCCTGTTCCAGCTCTTACAGGAAACAGTCTGCCAGACTCTTAATAGCTTCCAGTTTCATAGCTTGCGCCACTTCAATTAGATTCATCTTTTTTCTTCTTCTTCTTCTTTTTCTTCTGCAAACGATATTGGAAAATGTTCTTGTAGTGTAAGCAGGTTTGAAAAAAGCAAGGGATATTGTTACATGAATTAGTACTTTTGCTGTTTTGAATTTGCGAGTCCAGAAATATCCAGTGCCATTTGGCATCTTTTTAGTTTTGGATAATCAGCCTGTACAGTATGTATTGCAATTTCAATAAAGTGGAGATTATACAAGGTACTTCTTGGCTTGACCCTGTCTCTTAGAGAATTGTAGAGATGTCAACATCACTCTCTGGCTAAATTAAAAAAGAAAGACAGAACAAAATGTTTAATTTATTACTTTCAGTCTCTCTATCCTGGAAAATAAAGACAGGGACACCAGCCCTGTTCTGTATAAATATCTTAAAGTTCCCAAAATAACACAAAAAAATGAGCCAGGTCTACATTCTTAATGAAAAGTTGGGATATTTTGGGAGAGATTGTCGGAAAAATGGGAAAGAAAGGGCACACTGAACCGTTCACAATTAAAATCAGACCTCGGAACTCCTGGTGTGAATATGGAACACCGGAACTCGGTGTGAGAGCCAGGTCGCGTCTTTAGCCAATCAAATCTCTTTTTTTCTTGCGTGGTACAAAGAGGGCGGAGCTTCAGTAGAGAAGGTGTGGTGCATTATGTTGTTTTGACAGTTTCCAGACCTTGACAATAACATGGCCCATTTTCTTTTTTCTCCCTGTCCAGAGTATGCAATGAATTATTCATCCTGTTGTTCTGTGTGTAACTGCTGTAATTCTCACCCGCTGCTCGCTGCAGGGGAAACGTTTCCAGTTAATTGTAATAATTCCCTGATTTTGCAGGGATGCGATGACCACAGTGTTAATAACCTACAGATGTAGCCCCTTCTGACAGTCTCGCTGACGTTGGGAATGCAGAGCATTTGTTTAATTGTCTGATAATGTGCTTTTTATATTAAATCAAAGAGGTGGAAGCACTGAAGGGCTTCTGTCATTGTATCATTAATATAGACCCACTATTTAGGAAAGCTTTTTATCCCCCAGCGTTGCAAAGGTTGCGTGAAAACAACTTGATTACAATCACTGGGTTTCCTTTTTAATCTGGTGCAAATTGCACCCTGGAGTAAACAGAGCTGCTCTGCAGGGGCTGTACCTATTCAGTCAGTAATAAATGGAATAAAAGAAAAAGACATCATTGCTCTTGATACAGGGAAGGACAGCCGGGCGAATCCTCATTCTGCGTGAGGACAGAATCAAACCTTCAGAGAGGGTGGATTGGATCAGAGTGGTCTCTACATGCTTTGGCAGCCATCAGTTATAAATGCATGGAGCGATTTAACCATACAAAACACTAGGGACAGCAAAAGACAGTCCCGACCTTTGCAATGGTATTGCTTTAGATTGGGCGACTGATATGCAGTCTCTCGTTCCCAGCGTTACTCTTGCTCTTCTGTTGAGTGTAATCAATTTTGACATGAACCTGCAAGCTTCATATTGCTCCTCCATTACAGCGTTTGATTCAGTGCCCATGTTTGGATTCACAGAGAATCCTCTAATTACCAGCGTTTTGCAATTTCAGCAGATTTTTAAATGCATTTTTTTTTTTTTTGGCCGAGCCGTAGAAATGCAACTAATACGAAAGCGTTTCATGAAAGTAACTAATTTATGGTATTTATGCATGTGGGATATGCTTTATTTTTATACTTATATTTACAGCCTATTTTCCAATTCATTAAATAACGCCCCCCCCCCCCCCCTTCCTCTGACAGATAAGAATGAGTGCGAGGAGACGAACGGGGGCTGTGAGTTTCAATGCTGTAACACCATCGGCAGCTTCTACTGCAAGTGCCCCCAAGGGATGAAGCTGAAGGAGGAAGGCAAGACGTGTGAAGGTAGGGATGTAGGGATGCCCCTGCACTGTTACCTTGTGCAGGCTTCACAGCGCATTCAATGGGATTCGAGTCCGATTAGGATCATACTCATTATAAATCACGTAGGGGCAAGCAATCCATAAGCGATGTGCTGATACCATTGCCTGTGAACGGTACTCAGATGTGAAGGGGAGAGAAGGACGGCTGTTCTTGTTCTGAGATCAACACATTAATCATGCATGGATTTATTTAATACCTGCCAATAAATACTTAAAGGCAGTTATGAATAACTGTGCATAATAACACTGTAATTATGTGTAAGCACACATTGATTTGCTCAGTAACTGCTGTGTCAAGATGCTGTAATTGGGGTCACTGAATGTAAAGGGTTAATGAGTTCTGGTACCCAGCTTCTTCTGCATTCTACCCACTCTGCAAAAAAGGAAATGGGATTGGGTTCAAAATTAAACCCAGTGTGTGCCATTGTGGTTGGAAACTACCCTTGAGGTACAACCTAGACAGCTTTCTGGTCCCTAAATGACATGGTTCTGCCAAACGTCAAATATGAAATGGAAAACAGTTATGCGTGTTGCTGAGATGATTTTCCATTCATTTTTATTATCGTAAAAATAGTCCATCGACTCAAGTATCATTCTTGAAAAGCCACTTCCATGTCAGTGCTAGACTACATATAGCCTAAACCAGGCAATAAAATAACGGCTTAGATTTTAGACTTGTTTACTGCATGTCTTCAATCAGGAAGCTGTTGTGCAAGCTCATGCAAACCTTATAGAATGGAATTTTGCTTTTTCTTTTAAAACCTCTCGTTGCTCCGTGTGTAGCAATAATTTTCAAGGCTGCTGGAAGCAACACAGTCAAATAAAAAGGCTGAGCAGTGTTTTTTCTGAATAATGCTACCATTGGGAGTAGAATTCAGAGGGGCTATTTAAGGAACATGGACAGTTAGAATAAGAAATCTAAAAAAACAGCCAAGAAGAAAAGTTCAGCAAAAGTTTGTGCTGCCTTTCACATAAGTTTGTATTCTTTTGCTTTGTTTTGCTTCTTTTTAAACGCTGGTGTCACTGCGGGTAGCGGGCATGTTTTGTTTGTGTTCTAATTCTACAGGGTGAGGAACGAAGACCTTATCAGGTCTGTAGACAGCGCCGGGGGTGCAGGCAATACAAAACAGTCAGGACGTAGTTCAGGGTGATCCGTTTAAGTGATCACAACCTCGGGACATGGGGGAGATGAGGTGGGGCGTCTAAAGAGTTCTAGCAAACAAACCAACAGGATCACGGGGAACAAGATGACAGGGAGCAGGTACATTAGAGAGACGCACCTAAATGATTTATAATTACTGCCCTGACGAACTGACCAATCCTCTTCCAGAGTGGCATGACATCAGAGCACCTAATAAGCAGGTAAAGCAATGGAGAACAAACATGATGTGGCAATTTAACTAACAATTTACAGTAAAGTGGAACATACCCAGCAGTTAGGGTTACTGATACATTTGGTCTTTATTACAAGGGCTAGGTCCATACTGACTCTGTGATGTCTGGGCTGTAATTGGAGGGTTAGCGGGTTGGGTTCTGGAGTGGAGTTCCAGTACATCAAAGGGGCCCGGTCACTCGCACAGTGGGATCACGACACAGCGTTTCTCTATTCTGTTTTCTCCTTGTGATCCCAAAATAGAAAAAGCCATGATGTCATCCTGTCAATATTTATATGCAATAGAACAAGGCTTCTGCTAAGAAATATATAACAAGGCCACCTGCAGCTCTAACGTTTTGGGGAATTTTCCAGATGTTTTTTAAACACCATCTTTTTGGTACAATTGTATCCTTTCTGTTGTAAACTCAGAGGTTTAAGAAGGTTGGCCCTCTTAATCCAGTTTAAATCTCTTTTATATGTTGCCAGTAAAAATATATATATGTACATCATGGCACATGTATTCTGGAATGATCTGCCTAGCTCTATAAGGGAAGCCCCAAGTGTCACTGCTTTTAAAACAAGATTTAAAACACACTTTTAGAATGTAGCGTTTTTATGCTAAAATGATGTTCCTTTCATTCTCTGCCTTGTTTCACTGTTCAGTGTGTTTCTTTTGTTTTGATTGCTTTTCTTGCATTCTTTTATTAATTTTCGCTGTGTGGCAATTTTTATTGTGAAAGGCGCTATATTAAAAATAAAGATGATTATTATTATTATTATTATTATTATTATTATTATTATTATTATTATTACATGGCACACTTCTTTTAAAAATCCTATGGCATGTCTGTCACCTGCAGTGAGAAGTCGTTCAGTATTCCTATCCTGTTTAGTAACCCTGTGTTATTCCCATTGAACACGGAAACATCAGGGACTGATATTAACTGCTGACTTCAAAGAGAAAACATGCGTCCATTTAAACGACTTTCCCTTCAACTTAAAACAGCAGCCTGATCAACGAAACGATAAAACACTAAAGAACTACAAAGAGAACTGAGAAAACCGGACACTGAAGAACGTGAACCGTTGTGAATCGATGACAAAATATAAAGTGATAATCCAGGTTTGGGGGGGGGGGTTCTATCAAGCCCATAAACTGTCCGTCAACCTTTTTCGTTTTGCAATCTGAACATGTTGATTGCATTTCTGCTTAGTCTTTGATGTCGATCCCCCCCACACTATACAACACTGTTTTGTATGGGCTGCAGTGATCGGCTCTATGGGACTAAACTTACAGCTTAGTTAAAGAAAAGGCGTCTCAATCAATAGCCCGCTGGCCAGTGGTCAGCTTGGGTGAGCTGAAGGATACCCAATGCCATACTAGCCTATAGAGCTTGTCACAACCCTCCAGTCTCTGTGTTCTGTTCCTAGTTTGGCTTCCATCTGCGTTACATATTTCTTTAGACAGGAAACCTCAACCTTCTGCCCCACACCTCATCACAGCATGCAAGCAGCTATACAAGCGAAGAGGACATCATCTCATAAAGGCAGCACATGGTATTTATTTCCCTAGTGTCCCCGTGATGAATCCGAGCTATTTCAATAATCCATGTATTTATGTAAAGCATTCTTCTGCTCAAACAGCCAGCTGCCTCTCATAGAGTTAGTGTGAGCATTACGGTAAGATGCAGAGGCAGTGTGTGTGTGTGTGTGTGTGTGGATGTGTGTGTGTGTTTTTAGGAGCTCAGCTGGTAATTCTACATTTGACTCACGTACAGGTATGGATGAAGGAGATATAGAGAGAGGGCTATTTCCCTGTTTGTTTCCTGTGGTTTTAATCAGCATCTACATCAGCAGTAATGAAGGCCAGACAGGGAGATGATAGCCCACAGGCTTCCATTCATTCAGTCTGTCCGGGTAGCGTAGTCACTGACCTCCGCTACTGTGTTTCTAAAAGTACTAACCATTACAGTACCCAAACCTGCACGTGATTAAGGGAAAATATGAAATCCGTTCCCCTCGAATTATATTCTCTACTTGGAACCTGGGCTCTCAAACAAAGAGAAATGATCATTCTGTTGGCATGAAGTCTGTATCAATCATTCCCCAAGTATTCTATATATACTGGCTTATAATATAAAAAGGAATTGGTTCCATTTAACCAATTTTTCTTATTCAATCATTCTGTGGGTTGAGGTATTGTAATTGCCATTGCAAGCAAAGCAGACACCCATAAATTGTAAAAACCAATACAAAATATATTTTGCATTGGACGCTGTCTGTGGACATGTCTTTGATTTTCGTTTTAAAGACTGTGAAGGAATTCCAATAGTGTGATGAAGCATGCTGCCATATTTCGGTTTGGAATTGTTCGGATTATGAGCGATGACTCAAAGGCTGCTGGAAATGAAACAGTCCAATAAAAAGACAGGAACATTGCTCTCCCTTCTTGAGGACTCTTCTGGGAACAGACTGTACTGGAATTCAGGAACACAGGTGGATGGAGCGAACTTCTGGCATGTCAAATCTCAAAACAAGAAGTTTTAAATGTTCTTTCAAAGTGTCCCAATTGCATTGGTACCAGTAGGAAAGTAATTCTAAAACCATCTTATACAAGTTAAGTGAACCAAAGCTTTAAAACCAATTTTCTATCCATCTGACTATCTACCTATACCTTGACACGTTCACAATAGGAATCTCATTCCCAACTCTACACTGTGCTTGGAGGGTGTTTTATTATTTTTTGTCATTGTGGATCGACTTTGTGGAACAGATAAGATGAAACCGATAGATAAACTCCACGGCTGCCAAAATCAACACGAAAGTCCCAATCCGATCAGGGAAAGACATCTGCAATGAATTCCCAGGGAAAATATCCCTCCTCAGGCAGCGTGATTGGCTATTTATGTAGAATAATTAGCAGGCCACTGTCTGAGGGACATGTGGAGCTTTGCATTGCCTGGGCTTTACTCCTGGTGCGGGATCAGCAAGCTGAGCAAAGGAATCTACAGCACAGCTCCGCATTGTGGAAAATATATCAGGATAAAGAGCTTGATCACTTCTCCAATGAGAAAACGCATTTGAGCTCCTCACATCTCAGCAACGTACTGTCTGGAAAAAAGCAAAACATCATCCTGTTTTATTTAATGAATGCTCTAAAGTATTGCAGTAGAGCATTGCTAGGCTGGAGTTCGCCTGCACTATACCTACAATAACTGCTTGAGCCACTTATTCTTTAAACCGAAGGATAGGGCAGGCAGGGCTCCTTAACTTTAAACATGTATAAAGAACATGGATAAAACATTCAGTGAACTAGTGCAGTACATTATCTGCCATTTGAGGATAGTGAAAGCTATTGAAGGGCTCTCTCTAGACTCTATCTTTGTTCTTTATATTGCTTTATTAGTCTAACAGTTGAACAGTAGTATTATACTGCACTGGTATCACACAGTATTCATAGCCTCATAGTTTGGTAGCATAGGATTATAGCATAGAAGTTTCTGATTATATTAAAAAGAAAAAGGACGATGGAAAAACCCGCCTTTAAAATGTACTCCCTGTAAATGTCAGAAGCGGGCCTGAGCCACGGTGCTGTCCTCAATCAGAGAACACCTGAGAATTCTCCTGTTCAACCCGGACCAGCTGACCCGAGGCTTGCAACTACCCAGCTCAGGTTAGTAGTGTACAGCCTGGCACTGTGCAGACTCTGGAATCCTCTGGCAATGCAAGAGCTGCTTCTTCCTCAGGCAGCCTGACCATCGATCTCACTGCTTAAAGCAAGCACCTGGTGCACATCTGGGATGCTGTCTCTGTAAGAGAAGATTTGATTAATGCAGTATGTTTAAACCCGCAGTTTACAGCCACCTGCGCTCATCACCTGCTCCACATTTTCCTTTTCCAGATGAGATTGAACGAGACCTCGAATATCTCGGGGACTGACAGTTTATTCAGGCTTCCCTGTACGTCTTCCACTGTGTCGTATTTCACCTAAAAGTATTGATTCACATTCGCTCAAATTTGCAGGAGTACCGGGCAGTGTTGTGTGACACACTGCCACTACAGATTCTGTGCTGTACCCTGTCGGTCAGAGGAGGTTGAAAGCTCTGAAAACCGCAGCCTGGCTCTTTAGCATTGTGGTTAAGATGCTCGCTTGTGGTACATGGGGTCGCTGGTTCGTACCCAGCCTCTGCCCTGTAACATATACTACATAAAAAAAATAAAAAATAAATTCTGTTTGAAAGCTTGATTCATTCTTGCCAATGAGCTCAGAAGGAAATGCAATTAAAACCCTGTAGCTTTCAGCATGTCATGTTCCTGAGTGTGGAGGTATTTGTGTGTGTGTGCATGTGGCCCTCTGGCTCACTCAGGCTGTGGCGTGCTGTGGTTTGGCAGGTGAAGGCTGGTACCACGCTTGCCAGGAATCCAGGGCATCTCTCCAAACCACAAGTCAAAGAGGAGCCGGGGGGGGGGGGGTTGGTCCCAACCCTGTCGTCCTCCAACCTTCTAGTTAAGTCTGGAAAGCCCTTGTCTTGTGATTCGTTTCTTTTGTTCAAACCATGGTCATTACTGTTCATTACTACAGCACCAGAAAGTGTGGGAACACAGAACAATATATCTCAGTAAATGCAGGAAACTGTGTTTGCCTGTAGCACAGGGAGAATGTATGGAGAGTAGTCTGGCTTCTGGTCTCCAGAGGTGCCCACTGCAGTGGGACAGTGTACCTCTCAGCTGAGCTGGCTGTGTGCTTGAGCTAGACTCTGCAATCCATTCTGGGAAAGATCAACACAGGGAAAGCGATACCCATGAGACCTGGGAAAGCCAAGCTCCCACTTTCTCTTGACTAATCCTCTCTCTCCCTCCGGCTGAAACACCAGTTCTTTTGCTGTTCCCTGTAAAACACCATTAGTTTGACGGCTTCTTGAGTTAAAGACAGAGCTTCAGGAGCTGCGTGATCTTTAAATCAGTAAGTGGCTAGGACTAATTCAAACAGAGCGGAATTTGCAGCTGAAACTGCTCAGTGTAAACAAACAGGACAAGCAACAAGTTCTGGTTTCAGATGCAACAGCATGTGCAGAAGGGCCGGCCAATGAAGAGTGTTAGTAAGGGATCATATTTTAATATGAAAATTGAACACGATTGTGGGGCACTGGAGCTTTAAGACTGATTTGAGAACATTAATCAAATCATTTCTCTGCAATTTTTATTTTTCTCATAAATCTTGTTTCAGAACGCAACCGCAAAATAAAATCTGCAGCTGCAGGATATTTAACATTTGGACTGTATATTGGAACAACAAAGGCATTTCATGATTTGCCACAGTCTGGAAATGTTTGTTCTTCAATTTTTATTTGCAAAATCTAGAACAAATGTGTTAGGTGTTGAGTGCCCCTTTACCACTGCTGGCCCTTTAAGACTTTTTACAGTGAAATAAATAGATCATATATATATATATATATTTTCCATATAAACAAATCAAGTTGTTTATCACGGCTTCAGAAACCTCGTGATTTCTGATTATGTGTTTCATTTCAGTTGCACAGCTTGCAAAACACAATTAATGGAAGTACTGTACGTAGAATTTCAGATTCAAAGGATTGTTTAACTTCCTGTTATAAAATAGTTGATGTATCCAATAAAAACACACACTGTTGTTTCTTTGTGCAAATACAAGGCTTGTTTAGCAGAGGCCTATAACACAATCGAATGCTTGTTTTGCTTTCCCTTTTTTGCTTAATTTCATTGAAACCCAATAATGTCGTAAATATTCATATTTTCCATAGACATTATTATTAATTTTTTTTTAGTGTGACCTTTGGATTCATCACAGCTTCCAGGTGATTTGTCAAGAGTATGTCAAAGTAAGTTTCCACGAGCCTGGAGAATATTGCCAGTCCTCTTATCTGATGTTCTTGATGGATGGATACTCTTACACTGGATCCAGCAATGCTCCGTTGGATTTTTACTGGAGGGTTGATTTTGGACTGAGACTTGATGTCCTCACCCACCTGTAGTGTTAAACATTTCATCAAAATCAACATATATTGCACGCTGCCTCTGGGAAGGGCATTGAAGTGAATGGAGCACGTTCGTATTTTTGGGCACGGCTGTGTATAATATTTCACAGGAGAAGATGCTGACAGGATCAAGTGGGACTGTAGCTTTAATGTCATGCCATCTAGATCAAAAACAGGCATGCTTCATTCTTGTAACTTCTCCTCGTGCTTGTTTTTATTGCTGCTTGTGTGTGTGTGTGTTAAGGAATGTCATGCCCATAACGTATTTGGCTGGAAACGTTTGTAAGATTTTTTTATTTTCTGGGCTTGGTCTTACCTGAAAAGGAGGCGTAAAGAGAGAGAGGGTGGAAAAGCAGAGGGGGAAGGAGGTCTCAGAGATCTGTAGAAAAAAGCAGCAGGAGAGAGAGGGAGAGAGCTGGATTCATGTGTCTGACAGATGCAGTGGCTGCAAAACTGGAACGGGAGAGCTTTGTGTTTTGTGTGCAGTTTAGTCTCCAGATGTTCTGTTGAAGCCAATGCTGACTGATGTTTTTTTTTTTTTTTTTCTTGAACTAGACTGAGGAATAATAGATGGACGACTGTACTACATTCTAAATTAGTGTTAGTTTAACTTAGAAAAAAAATCCCTTTCTTTTTTTTCCTTTATAAAGTTTTGTAGGTTATTTAACATGGGATCGCTCGGTCGGTTTTTGCTGATGCTGTGCTGTTTCAGCGGCTTGTTTGGTACAAGTTCTGGTTCTGATAATACTCTGTACCGATACCACCGGAAGAACTGTTATACCTGCTACTACAGGAACACTGGGTACAGAACCGGCTACTACGGACCAGGTCAGTGCTGGGTTACAGCCTCTGCATGCCCTTCCAGTCTCTGCTGTTTACACCGGGAGCCCAATACTGACAGCACAGGGGATTGCATTTGGGATTTGGGTATTCCGCTTTTTGACTTGAACCACCTAATTCACGATCCAGTAGTATAGTCATATAGTCATGGGCTTATAAATCCATCTGCATACAGAACAGTACATTATTATTACTTTTAAAAATGCCACTCAGACACTTTTAGTATCTGTTTAAAGAAAAGACAAAGGCATTGTAAAGTGAGCAACTCAATTTGCTATTTAATGACGCTAGTATTAAGGTACCTCTATATAACAAATAGGGTTATTGGCTGACTAAAGCTGGGGATGCCAGCTCATCTGTGCCATGGATTGTGAACACGGCTTAACATTTAGCAGCCTGTTCACATTTCAGCCGCTGATGGATGTATGTTTTAAAGGCAGGCTCTACACTGATCTGTATGGTGTTTATTGGAGTTCCACTGCAGGTTTTCAGCTCCTTGTTTTTTTTTTTTACTTGTTTTGTACTCACAGTGGCTGCTTCCTCTTGTGTTGTCTGGTAATTTGCAATGCACCTCTATCCTACTGCAGTAGCAATTCACTATGTTTGTTTTAAAAGGAACGGCTGTGGTTTTCATCAATGAGTATTTAAGATGCAAGAGCAGAAGTACTTGATATAGCCAGCGGTACTGGGAAACAACAGCTCAATATTTATTCATACGTCAGTGTTTGAAATATCTACTTTACTCCTGCAGTTTATACAGCAGTTTTTACCTGCAAGATATATTTAGAGCATAAGAATATTTACCAACGAGAGGAGGCTATTCGGCCCGTCAGCACCCGTCCGGTTCCTCGTAGCTGATTGATCTCAGAACGTTGTCAAGTCGGGTCTTAAAGGATCCCAGGGTTTCTGCCTCGGCAACATGACTGGGCAGCCCATTCCATACACTCGCCACTCTCTGCGTGAAGAAGTGTCTCCTTCCCTCTGTCCAAAGTCTATCTCCTCTTGGCAACGTAATAAAACATACTACACCATTTAAGACTGCTGTTGTATTACAAGGTTTTGAAACTACCAAAAATGTATTGAAATACTGATCAGGCATTTGTGTACCCGGTCTTGAACAGGTTAACCTAATTTTACCAATTACGTACATCAGGGAACCAATTAAGCCTCCATCTAGGTCCTAAAGCAGGTAGCTACTTCATTACACCTGTTAAACGTGATGTTGAATGCCTAGCATTCATCATTAGCTTTTATTACTTTTTAAGGGTGTGGGCACCTTTTAAAAGGCAGGTGTTGCAGTCCATGGAGTATCAGGTATGAGGTTCTTTCAACTTCCTTAATTCTGTTAAACAGGCGTTACATTTCTCTTTACGCGACTGTAAGCTTGCATGTGTTAACAGCCTGTGATGTCGTGCCAATTGCACCCCCTCTTTGTCTGAACCCTGATTCAAGACGTAGAAGTAGTACTGTGTAATAAACGGCTGTATAGTGTCGCTTCACGAATCCAGTCCCTTTTGTCTTTGCCACCCCACCAAAAGCTTCGCTTGCTACATTTCAGTTATGCATTTGCTGTAATTGTAACTGTATGCTTGGTTATTATTACGCTCTCCTAGTTCAGAGCTGGCACTGTTGAGATGTGCCCATGCCTGCCAGCTCTGTAAAGATTCACATACAGTTACCAACAGACCATGCCTTTCAAAGCTTAACAACACGTACCTACAAGGAACGCCTGTTCTATATTTAAAGCAATGATCTGAATGGAGGAGACAGATTTAGTTCTTTCTGCAAGCCAGCACTTCACAGATCAGCGCAGTGTTTCCAGATCCAAGCCGGAAGGTTAGTGCTAGTTACAGCGGACGGCCAGAAACTCTTGAAGACAAAAACCCCAATTGATTCCTCCTAAAATCAGAAATGAACGCTGTCTTAGCAGTGCCCTGAACAAACACCTAGGGCAAGGCAAACAACAAAGAAAAAAGACTTTAATAGGAAGGTTTATTGCTGCTCCTTTGACCTATTTATATGCTGGTGAGTTCTGGAAGCCCCTTGTTCAGTTTAAAGGCTCGGTTAGAGAACGTTACAATACCGGGGAGAGCGGGGGGTAAAGACATGGCAGGAAACGTGGATCTCGTTGTTTCTATTGTGGTTTGTTCCTATATTGTGAGTTCCGTGTAGCTACAGCACAGCACAAAAGAAACAGCCGTCTGTCAGGAGTTTTATGGATCCCAGGATGTCTATCCTTGTTAAATATGTTCACAAAGAGAGAACTAGAGAGCCAGTGTTTTGCATTTATAAAGTCCAGGTGGATGAAAGTGTCTGCGTTTGCATTGCATGAGAGTTGCAACTTAGCCTTAAAAATGCAATTTTGCGTGCATGGCACTGGCCATCTTTGCAGGGAGTATAAGAAAAAAAAATAAAATTAAAATAAAAAGCCAAACAAAACAATCAGCTGAATGAAAAGATTGTTTTCAGTGGAAGTGTCCTGGTTAGACTTTAGGGGTTCATGCCAGAGCTTCTAATTCAGCGCCTGAAATTCATTCTTCATTTAAAATACTTTGTGTTGCCCTGGACCTGACCAGGAGCAGCGTCTGCATAACAGCAATTACCCTGACAGTCTTAGCTGGGTTGTCAAGTATCAAGGCTTAATGGAGCCATTCATTACGCCTTAAATTGAGTCCGATGAGTGATCACAAGCCAGTATAAAAAGCTTCATAAACGCTTGATCTGTCCTTAGGGAATGTTGTGCTTTTGCAAGAGCTGCATATGTAGTGGCACCAGCTATGTAATTAGTGCTGTGCCATTACCCAGGTATTTACACCAACAGCTATATTTAAGTATCAGGTGCAAACATCGCATTAACACGTACTGTACCGTGCCTTTGTGATCCCTTTCATACAGTATTTAGGATAATAGTTCTGTGTGAGGAGCTCTCAAAATCATTCCGGGCGACATTGTAGAAATACTACAGAAATAAGCAAATTGTCATGTATTCAAAAGTTCCTTTAAAACTGGAAGAACACTGCTAAATTGAATAAAACCAGCCTTTAAAATCAGTGGTTTCTAAAACAGTTCTCTTTTTTCATTTCCTGCCTATACTTTAGAATTGTGGCGGGGGGGGGGGGGGGGGGATGATTGGAGGGGGGGTTGGAGGAGCCCATTCCAGTGCTGGCAGGGTCTTGGTAGCCCTCGGTTTGGCTAGGGCAGACCACTGTAATCTATCTCTGCTTGGCTGCATTCAGCTCCTATTTTTTCCAGACCCTGGAACTCCAGGGTTTACCGCATCAAAAGATTTTAGGATTTGAGGTTTCTGCCGGCTGGATTAAAAAACAGAAGATTGACTGGAACTGTCAGGCATCAGATGCAGCAGGGTTGTTGTTCTTTTCCAGGAAAGTATTCCTGTGATCATCCTCATTTCAATTGATCTGAGTGCTTTTGAACAGCTCCTTAATGTGCTTTTCATTCAGCTGCCTCGTTTGTTCTGCGCGCGATAGTCCATTCATGGCTCGCCAGTGTGAATGGGTTGATAGGGCAGAACCTGACTGAGGAGCTGCCAGCAGAAAGGAGAGGAATGTGCAGGGATGGGAATAATGACTGCGGGGAGAACGATGTCACGTCACACAACCAATCAGAAATTCAAAAGGAAAACTTACATGGTCATATAAGTTTGTCCTTTTTTTTTTAAAAGTTGGATAGAACCTTTAACCCCACTTACTAATGAATGATGGTTGTACCGAGACAGAGAATTTGTATTTATGTATTTATTCCTTAAAATAAAGTGTAAATTAAAAACTGCTTTGTCTGGTGCAGTTTTCTTTTAGATTATTAACTCTGTAACTTGTACTGACTTCACCCCCTGCCACTGGAGCCTACAGCAATTAAAACTCCACATTAACCTCATTTCCTTAAGTGAAGGCAGATGGTTCCCATTATTGATTGTGTCTGTGGTCTCGAGGAAGGAGCAAAGGTCTTTATGGGCAACACTCAGCGGGGGTGTGAGGTGCTGCGGTCCTGTTACAGATAGAGGGGTCCCCTTAACGTAGCTTTAGAAATGGGATTTTCTCATTCGCTTGAAGAGGGATGAAGCCCCTGAATGATGTATGCTTGGTGACTTGGAGACTTGAGAGTCTGATTTAGTTTTTATGATTTTTTATTTTTTATGTCTTATTGTTTGGTATTTTTTTTAATGGATTAATTATGTATAAAATAGAAGTGGAATGTGGTTCGCTCGCGTTTCAGTGTCCAGCAGCCCACACCGCAAAAGCAAGGTACAATTTGGTAGCATGATGGGGTGACTACTCCCTCACCCCCTAAGTGTGATCTGGGTCTCAAGGGCCAATGCAAGGAAGCTACCAATATTCCAGACAGGTTTGTTTTTTCCTACGGCTGCTCAAGAGAGCAGCAGCAGTCGCTTGTGCATCTTGGGTTAACAAGCACTTATATTAAGTAAATATTTTAGAATCTTTTAGAATCAGTGAGTGCTGTGTTACTTGAACCTTGCCCTGCTTTACACAAGGGCTGTTACCTCAAGAGGGGGTCTAGTCTTGTCGAAATCTTGCAGCAATTAGATCAGACACAGGAGAGACACAACAGTTTATCTGAGACCTCAATGCTGGCTGGCTTTGACAGTGTGCTTTCTACTCACTGTTTAGCTTCTCCATCGCGTGTACCTCTGTCATGCACTGTTTAGATCATTAAAAGAGCATTACAGTAATTTACTGTGCATAAACCTATTTGGATCATGTAAGCAAGGGGTTATGAGCAGTCTCGAGAGGGTCGGTTTTCTGGATAATTGAACCACATTCTGAAAACTACCTCAAGCGCCTAACTTTGCCCGACTTTAAAAGCAGAACACCTCCAGTTATGAACCTTGGTTCACTGATCCAGTTTTCCTGGATTACTGACTCTGTGATGTAATAGCAAGACCCTGTGGTGCAGTACAGCGCAGTACAGTACAGCACAGAGTACAGCAGGCTTTCTCAAGATCAGATGAATGAGGTCTTTGTTAACAAGATGCTCTTTCTAATCGGGGTCTCTCGCCGAATGCCTTCGAAACACATGGCAGAGCCTCGTCTCCCTGGGGGTTTTTAGAAGCATCTGTTTTGCAACCAAACATCCAGCACAGAGCGTCCGTACCTCACATTCCTGCGCTGGTTTTGTTCTTAATTGAAACACGAACGGACTGATCTGTGGAATGAAAATAACTACAAACCAGAATGAAAACAGATTGAGTTGTTCTGCTATCGGCACCTTTTTTTTAATGTTTCTTTTGGGTCTTTTATTGTTGTTTTTAATTGGAGAACTTGGCTTGCATTCATCCACGATGGGCCGAACCATCCCTTCTCATTCTTAACATTTAATATGTCTCTATTGGGTCTGCCAGGGGCAAGTATATTCTACAATGCTCTTAAAAAAACAACTATATGCACCTATACGTACTTATCTATAAATACATGACCCCTTAATCACAGGAAAATATTAACCTTAAAAAGGGGATTTCAATCGCAATATCCAAACTGTTTGTACACCTGCCTAAAAGCATTGCTACCATACTCTGTTTCACCCAAGTCAAGTACTTCAAATACATGCGATTAAGCCTCATTTCTCAGAAGCAGGAATGCACTTTAGCATAGGCTTTGCATCTGCTGTTAATTGAGAAAATATATGACAATTGAGAAAATGTGAGAAAAGGTACTAAAATTGTCACAAAACTAAATTATTGGTCAGTATTTATACAGTATGAAACAAAAGGAGATTCTGGGGTTATGTCAAGCTATGGATGCCCCAGCATTCTCCAGACACCCTCTCATGTGATTGGATCATTGCCCCTTGGTATGCACAGAGCTCCTCCCCACTCTAATCCAGCTGTTGTGTCTGCCAGTGCCCAGCCCCTGGAATGATAACAGGGGCGTGCAGTGGGGAGCTGGGACAGCTGGTAGGGATTCCAGACAATACAGCAAGTGAGGGGCTGGGTGCGAGCTGAGACATGTACCTGCACATGCTAATCACTCTGACAGTTCATACACTTACTACTGTACATGCACCAACACCTGGAGCATTCACAGGCTACACTGAACAATATCCACTCAGATACAAGTCATTATCTGCACCACTGCAGCATGTTACTATACAGTTAAGCACTTGAGTCGTTAGATAAGGGAGGGTGCAGCTCTTTGTTAAGGGATGTTAAGTGTCTTGTTTTATAACATTTGTGAAAGTTTTCCAGGCGATTTTTTAAAAAGGTGCATGCTTACTGTAAGACTGCAGCTGCTGTTTTTCCGTTATTTAGTATTTGTTTGCAATGTGTGTGTGTGACAGTCGATGGCACGCGAGTGCGTTGCTAGTTCAACTTCCAACCAATACAGCATCCACAAACTGCAGCCAAGAGAGGCAGTTTGAGCCAAGTTCAAACACCACGAGAATTCAAACGGAAGCCAAATAACAATAACTCTCCTGCTGTCTTCAAATCCAAACCCCACGCAAAACAACAACTCATGTTTTGCACTGAATTGCATTTGTTTGGGTCTAGCTATGATGAATGTTTTAGAGCGAAGCCTTTTGCCATCACTTTGTGGCGTGCAGTTTTGCAATACAGCACTATGGGTGGCCAGACTTCGTCTTTCAGCCACATAGCTTTTGCTGAATAGGAGATAGGCATCATTGAGCTGCATCATACTTTTAAATTCCTATAAGGCTGTGCGATCTGGGACTTGATCCCCTGCCTGTGAACCCTAAGACTTTTATTTATTTAACCTTTCCAAGTGACCATGGGGAATCATTCCCACAGACTGTGGTGCAAACATGCAGCTCCCCGTCAGTACAGCATTGCTATACATCCCCGTCAAGACCCAGGAATGCACCCCAGTCAAAGCAGGAGTCATCCCATATTCCTGGTCCCTGAAGATCAAGGATTTTAAAAACTAGCACTTTCATTCTCGTGAGGGGAGAGAAATGTCTTCAGCGTATTCAGCCACTGAAATTGTCTAAATGCAGTAACTGAGATAGTAGTTGCACTCAGAAAGCATGACAAAGAGATGAGGGTTGATGATGCCACTTGGCAGAAGTACACAGACTTGTAGAACAATGGGCCACTATGAATGTGTGTGTGCAAGAATGAAATGGGGGTTTTGATTTATATGATGGAAAGGCTGCCCTCCCTCCGCTGTTGCTCCTCCAACCCCTCTAACCTCATTTCTCTGCCTCTCCCCCCCTCCCGCACACTCTCTGGTGCACTCTGGAACTGTCACTCTTCTGCTAACAAAGCTGATTTCATCTCTGCCTTTGCCTCCCACCTCTCGCTCGATTTCCTTGCTCTCACTGAAACCTGGCTGTCCCCTGATAACACTGTTACTCCTGCTGCCCTGTCCTCTCTCTACGTCCTGTCCCATACCCCGCGTCTCACCGGACGGGGAGGTGGGACGGGTCTTCTCCTCTCTCCCTCCTTACTCTTTTCTGTCCCCTCTGATCTCACCTCCCTCTCTGTCACTACCTTTGAATTTCATGCAGTCCAACTAACCTCTCCCTGTCAACTCCTGCTCATTGTTTTGTACCGCCCCCCTGGGCCTCTCACTCACTTTCTGGATGAACTCGACTATCTACTCTCCTCCCTCCCCTCTCTGTCTACCCCGACTGTCCTGTTGGGTGACTTCAACATCCATCTCTCCAACCCCAGCCACTCTGCTGGATTCCTCCCTCTCCTTCACTCCTTCGACTTCTGTCTCTCTCCGTCCCCTCCTACCCACAAAGCTGGCCGTCAACTGGACCTCACCTTCTCCAGGGCCTGCTGCCCCTCCAACCTCTCTGTCACCCCCCTGGACCTCTCTGATCACTATTTCATCTCTTTTTCTCTGTCTCTCCCCCCTCTCCCTGCTCCTCCTACCCCCACTGTCACCTCTCGCCGTAACCTCCGCTCTCTCTCCCCCTCTGTCCTTGCCTCCACTGCTCTCTCTCACCTCCCTCCTATCGACTCCTTTTCACAACTCTCCGTAGACTCTGCTACCTCCACCCTCTTCTCCTCACTCACCTCCTCCCTCGACTCCCTCTGTCCCCTCACCTCCCGACCTGCTCGCCCCTCCCCTCCCCATCCCTGGCTCTCCTCTGTGCTCCGCTCGGCAAGAATCACACTGCGATCTGCTGAAAAGAAATGGAAGAGAACCAAACTCCCTGCTGCCCTAGACCTTTACCGCACTCTTCTCTCCTCCTTCTCCTCTACTCTCTCCTCTGCTAAATGTGCTTATTTCCAATCTGTAATCCAAGCCTCCACTAACAACCCACGTAAACTATTCTCTACCTTCTCCTCCCTCCTAAACCCTCCCCCCCCTCCTCCTCCCTCCTCTATCTCCCCTGACGACTTTGCCTCCTTCTTCTCTTCTAAAATCTCAGATATCCGCAAACTCTTTAACACCTCTCCCTCCCCCGCACCCCCTCCTGCTCCAACCCCTACACCCACTACATCCCCTACTAACTCGCCCTCCCTCTCCACCTTCTTGCCCCTCTCAGACTCTGACCTCTCCTCCCTGCTCCAGGGTCACAAACCCACCACGTGTGCCTTGGACCCCCTCCTCACTCACCTCTTTCAAGCTGCTGCTCCTGCTCTACTCCCCTTCATCTCCTCCCTCCTCAACACCTCTCTACTTTCTGGCATCTTCCCCTCTGCCTTCAAAAAAGCCTCTATCACTCCCCTCCTCAAAAAACCTACCCTCGACCCCACCTCCCTCCAGAGCTACCGTCCTGTCTCCCTCCTACCCTTCCTCTCCAAAACCCTCGAGCGGACTGTACACCGCCAGCTCTCTGCTTTCCTGTCCAACCACTCTCTGCTTGACCCTCTCCAATCTGGCTTCCGCTCTGCTCACTCCTCTGTCTGTCACCAACTCACTTAAGTGTGCCCGAGCTGCCTCTCTCTCCTCTGTCCTAATTCTCCTCGACCTCTCTGCTGCCTTTGACACTGTTGATCACTCTATTCTACTATCATCTCTTGCTGACCTGGGGATCTCTGGCACTGCTCTGGCCTGGTTCTCCTCCTACCTCTCCAACCGCACTTACCAGGTAACCTGGCGTGGAGCAACCTCCACACCTCACCCTCTCTTGACTGGAGTCCCCCAAGGGTCAGTCTTGGGTCCTCTCCTGTTCTCTCTCTACACCCGCTCCCTGGGCCCCCTCATCGCATCCTATGGTTTCTCATACCATTTCTATGCTGATGATGCTCAGATTTTCCTCTCCTTCCCCACCTCTGACTCCACCATCTCCTCCCGTATCTCTACCTGTCTGTCTGCTATTTCCTCCTGGATGCACTCGCATCACCTCAAACTCAACCTCTCTAAATCTGACCTCCTTTTCTTTCCCTCCTCCTCCCCCTCCTCTGATCTCTCTATCTCTGTTCCTCTGGAATCTACCACACTCTCTCCCTCTTCCTCAGCTAAGAACCTTGGAGTCACCCTGGACCCCTGCCTCTCTTATTCCCAGCACATCTCCACTCTGGCACACACTTGCAGATTCTTCCTGAGCAACATCCGAAGAATCCGACCCTTCCTCACCAACTATGCTACCCAGCTCCTGGTCCAGGCCCTGGTACTCTCCCGCCTAGACTACTGCAACTCCCTCCTGGCTGGCCTCCCTGCGTCCGCCACCCGTCCGCTCCAGCTCATCCAGAACTCTGCTGCTCGCCTGGTGTTCTCTCTACCTCGCTTCGCCCACGCTACTCCACTACTCCGCTCGCTCCACTGGCTCCCGATCACCGCTCGCATCCAGTTCAAGACTCTTGTACTAGCCTACAGATGCCTTGATCAGACTGCACCCAGCTACCTCCAGACCCTCATCTCTCCCTACACCCCCACTCGACCTCTCCGCTCCGCCTGCACTAGAAGACTGGCTCTACCTCCGCTACGCTCCCCTGCCTCCCGAGCCCGCTCCTTCTCCACCCTTGCTCCGCAGTGGTGGAACGACCTTCCTACAGATGTCAGGACTGCCCAGTCCCTGACCACATTCCGGCGCCTCCTTAAGACTCACCTCTTCAAACAGCACCTGTAGAACTCCTCTGTTGTATCCTGGGACACTATCACCCTTCATTTAAATATGCTTTATTTTGCTCTTATCTGCCCCCTATTTTACTGCATTTAATCCTGTACCTCAGAATATTGTAATCTGCCAAGTGTTTAATCTGTAGTATTTTGTACTTAATCATATCCTGATGTAACTATCACTACTTAATCATATCCTGATGTAACTTTCACTATTATCTGCTGTATTATTGAATTGTGGTTTGTCACACTTGAGAATTATTGTATTTCTTGTTCTTATTGTATGACTTATATTGTAACACTTGAATGTATTTGTATTTGCTTGCGATTGTAAGTCGCCCTGGATAAGGGCGTCTGCTAAGAAATAAATAATAATAATAATAATAATAATAAATAGGTTACCCTAGAAAGTATAACAAATAGAGGCAAGGCAAGGAAAAGGGATTATTTACTCTGGATCAGACACAACCAAAGCGTTTCAAGGGTTATGTGCTGAGTGTGCATAATGTGCTGTAGATTGCGTGGCTCATGGGGGGTATCAGTGCATCCCCGGAGATGGTCCTGTTTTCACAGTATTTAAGAGTGATTGCTCATCTCAGAAGCGTGCTTCCCGAGGTTGATATTTTAACTGCGGGTATGCAGACTCACGGCTTCCATCGAGGGCTTGTTATCTACAGGAAATAGCTGATTAGTTAACCCCTAACCCCCAGGCGACAAAGTGGACATTCCTGCAAAGCTTTTAGGTTTGGTTTTGGGTTCTACAAGTGCCCACTTTCTTCCAGGCGGAAGGCAGGGGATCAGGGGTCTAAATGCGGCAGCTGTCCAGGCTTTAGATTTTAATCGCAATGGCAGACGCTTCGGGAACCTCTTGCTCCAGTTCCTTGCAGAAGCAAGACATGACTACAGTATATCATCACTACAGCCTTGAGCTATGGAGATATATGATCATGTCACAGGGGGACAGGGGTCTAGTGGAGGTCTCTGCACAATGCAAAGTGTTTCATATGACGTGTGAAACCCTTTGGTTAATGCCTTCTTCAGTGCACTTGTTTAAGTTGGTACAGTATGCAATGCAGTTCAGATTCATTACGAAGTGGAGTTGAACTGCAGGAGCTGCTCCCACCTCACTGATCTCTTGTCTTCATATGGGCTTTGTTTTTCTGAATGGCTGTCAAGCTACATCATTATTTATTTGCCTAAGGGAAGCTGGAATGCTGTAAAGCCATTCCATTTCTTTAAGGAAAGCTGAACAGGCTGATTGTTCGATCGGGTTTCTGTGAGAAGCACAGATTCTCCACTCAGCAGCTTTTTAACTTTATTTTCAGGACAGGATTGTCAAGTTGTGCTAAAGGCGACATGCTTGCTAATGCTAATAATAACTAACAATACTACTCATGTCCTTTCCTTCTCTTTTTCTTTCTCCTGTCAATCTGCAGACGTTGATGAATGCCAAGTGCACAACGGGGGTTGCCAGCACAGATGCGTGAACACCCCGGGATCGTACTTCTGTGAGTGCAAGCCGGGGTCTCGCCTGCATACGGACGGACGGACCTGCATCGGTGAGGCATGCTGGGCTGCTGATAGAGATCTGATTAGGGGGGTACAGGAGAGGGTCCAGGTTTGGTCTTGTGGGACGGTTAAGCCCACGGAACACCAACTATTAGGCAACTCTTTCTGGCAACCTGAGCAGGGTGTCCTGGAAAAACCTGATAATCCACAATTTCATTTTCCATAGACACTGCATGTGTGTATAAGATAATTAGAGTGGTAGCCAGCTGAACAGTTGGATAGATAGATGCTGCAAACTAGACTTGATCTGTCGGCTTTCTGGAGGTGCCTGTATTTTGATTCAATACAAGCTCTTTACTCCTGAGCGCTGATCCTTTCCAATGCAGTCCCGGTTGACCGCTTGGCAGGCGGTTCTTTCTAAATGGAGAGCAGTTCAAAGACAGGGCCTTTTGAAGGAGGTAGGTGCCCCGATGCATTTTTTTTTTAAGGCTAATGCTCTGCGCTCCTGTAACAATATGCATCTTTCTGGACACAAGCAGTATAGGAGGTATTGTGGCATTTCCAGAGAGTTGTGGGAATCTCACAAAGGACAATGCAGCGGTGCAAAGCTCTGAGGACTGCCTCTGAATTCCTGCTCTTTGTCCCCCTGATGCTATCGCTCTAATGCCTGTTGAAAGGCATGGCACTGCTCAGTTCCCCCTGCCGCTCGGCGACCCCGATCCCTGATTAATGTGATGTTCTTGGCAGCAGTGGCTGGCTGGCAGGCACCAGAGCTCTAAGTCTCTGCCAATGTCAGTCTCCTGCAAGAAAGCATTCCAACGTCTCTGCACCTCACAGAGGCCACGGAAACACTTTCCATACAGTTTGGGAGCGAAATAATTAATTAGTTTCCTCTTTCTGGATCCGCTCCTTTGTTTTGCTGCACTATCTCTGGATTGTTCTGTTTTAGTTTGTCCTGTTTTTTTTTTATTCCAGTTACAATCGGGTGGGGGGAATGGTTAAAGATCGGGGCTGGGAGTCGGGAGATCAGGGTTCGAATCCTACAGCTTAGATGCGCGGAACTGGAAAGTTGACTTCACTCAATCTAGGAAGTGATCTGGAAACTGGCTTCAAGAGCAAAGTGTCGTTACTGTTAATTAAATAGTTAATTTTCATGTAGAAAACACACTACTGGAAAAACCTGTCTGTAGCAGTTTTAGCAATGGAAGAGTGCCAGTACTCCCTCAAGAAACATATTCATACCATATCTACCCCCTACAAAACTAATCTTGGATGTAACAAAGCTTCAAATAATGTACTTATGGCTTGTTGTTTCTTGCTAGTTATGTAAAATTTGCAGCCATATCCTAAATCAACAGAACCTCTATCCAGGTCAGGAAAACTTAACTATTTAATAACATGGAGAGACATGGCCCTTGATTACGAGTTAGGTAAACGTAAATACCAGGCTTCATGGGGGGAAATGGTGCTGTCATCCTGCATGAAATAACTTACAGCAGGTCATGTTTTTATTTCAAGAGAGAATGAGTTTCTGCAACCCCCTTAGCTGCAGCCGATGGGGGGGTCAGAGGGGGCCTAGAAATCTGTGTAAATATTGAAATGAGCGAGACGTGGCCCGTGTCAGAACTTTATCCCCATTATCGGTGGGTTTTTAACTAAACCAACAGAGCTTGACAGGCCTAGAAAATGACAAGGAGCCCCCCTGACGATAGGTATGAAAACAGAGCAGGCCTCACTCAGCCTGTCACCGTGACAACCAAGCGCAAGCCACAGCTCAGGATTCCTACCTTAAGCCAGACGAGGAGAGAAGACTGGAAATGCACTTTGAGAAGAATGGCAGACCTCTTGCACGTTCCTAGCACCTGTTTCTTTCAGCTTCTGATATATATATATATATATATATATATATATATATATATATATATATATATATATATATATATTTTGAAATTGAAAATTGAATCCAAAGTCATCATCGTTTTTCTGGGCAATACTGTGGTTCAATGGGTAAATAAATAAACACAAATGTAGTAAGAGATATGGAGAAAACCGTGGGGCCCAGCGAAGCTATTATTTCAGTGATTCAGAGGCCTCTTGCTTGTGTTCCTGACCTTGAATTGGATCCGATTTCCTGAAACCGATGTGTTCTTGTGGTTTCACTTAAAACCAAACGAGAACTTCACAAAACCACAAAGAATGAGTTTGAGGGAAGATGTATGTGTAACAGGCAGTGTTGTGTGACGCACTGTCGTTTGTGTGTGTGTAACAGGCAGTGTTGTGTGACGCACTGTTGTTTGTGTGTGTGTAACAGGCAGTGTTGTGTGACGCACTGCAGCTGAGATGAGGTTAAAAGCTCTAAAACCACGAATGCAGACGAGCCCGTCTTATTTGCATTCATAATGCTTGTGGTGTGTGGGGTCGCCGGATTGCATCCAGCCTCCACCCTGTTCCACTCAATATCTAAATATATCATCACAAGTGTGTTAATGGAGCATTCAATCAGCAAGAACTGAGACTGCCTTTGTTGCACACAGAATCCGTCACACATCTGCAGTACGGACCTGAACAATTACAAAATTAGCCGCGACATACATCTGAATTAGTGAGACACTGATTTTTAACTTATGGCACAGCTAAATCGCCCCTAGGAAATTGAGCCTCTTGATTGAATATTACAAGCAAGAAGCTAAATAAACGCATTGCTAAAGACTTGCGCACACATGACTCAGTGAGGCAGATATTAATGCAGGAAATGTGTTACAGAGACAGATTTCAAACCAGAAGAGGAGAGCGAGACAGACATGTTATCCACCCTACAGCTCGTTCACTTCAGTAGGGCAAGGAAACTCAGTGAGAATTCCGCCTGGATCACAAACAGGAGAGCCACGAGCGTAAAGCCAAAACCTGATGCTGAGCAGAACATTGTTAGGCACCAAGACACATTTATTTTGGCTTCCTCGTCGGGTTCGACGTAGAGAGAAAGAGAGAATGGCCTACTGCCTAAACAGAAAACCCGTTTGAATAATGGTGCTATCTCTTTCCTTTCTCCCCAGCTGTGAACACGTGCGCTATCAGCAATGGAGGCTGTGAGCAGGAGTGCGTCCAGCTGTCGATGGCACACTATCAGTGTCGCTGCCGACACAACTACCAGCTCACAGAGGACGGCAAGCACTGTAAACGTAAGTATTGCACTGACAGCGTCACTGGGATCATGCAGTGTCTCTTTAGTACTGTCGACGTATGGAAAATGCCAGCGTTGAGGCACCTCCTTTTAAATCAAGTAAAGCAGGGTCTGGAATGTATTTCTCACTGAGCGGTAACCAAACAGACAGGACCTCCCCCTCCAACATTGGAGACGAGGGATGTGCAGTAAATGAATTCTGAAAAAAAGAAGAAAGCTCATAGCAAAATGAAGTGACCGTATCTGATCAAGCTGTTAAACTACCCCTACCACTGCAAATAAAAAACGATCAGAAGTTTATGATTAAAGACCTTGGCTATTCCGTGATTTTAACCACAACATCATATATATATGAGAATGTCAGATAAATCCGTTCAAACAGGAAAAGAACAGCAGGAGCTAAGCGGATTCCAGACAGCGAAAGAGACTTGGCTGCCCGAGCTGGCCTCGCTGCGTTGTGTTTGAAATGTGTATCTGTTGGCAGCTTGATGTTGTGTATAAGGAGCCTGTTAGCAGTGTGCCTTTCCTGCTGCCCCAGCCCCACTCTGTCCCTGGCACTGCTGTGACCTGCCTTTCTCTGTTTTTACTATTACATCTACACTGGCTTTGGCAGGGTCCCCATACCTCCTGTTGGCTCATTTTAAGCATCACAGACATCTTGTGTAACTTTTGGCTTGAAGGTTCCAAGTCTGGATCATGCCTACAACAGCATTCTGTTCCTCCCAGAAACAAGGGTACGATCCAGGCCAAGCTCACTTGAAACAGATCTCAGTCTGGCTCAGAACTGTTATAGAATAATTTTCTTAGATTCGTCGGGGGTTATGTATCGCTAGCCGTCATTGTTCGGGTAAAAGAAAAGTTATGTGGTTGTATACTGTAGCACCTTCTCTTGTGTAAAAATCAGTTACAAGTGGTCTAGGGATGTGGAGTATCGATTCACACTCCATCAGTGATCAAAATCGAAAACAGTTCCACAGTCACTCGTTTTATTGAATTCTTTAATTTAATATTCATAGCCCGCAGCTGCAAATCATTTCAATTATCTTTTAGTGGATTTGACATTTGAATCATAGATGCTAGAGGAAAGGGCACGGGAGATCATGGCTATTCGTGTACAAAGTGGCAAACAAAGAAAAGGCATGGATGGCAGGAATGTTTTGTTAAAGATCGTATCTGCTAGAAGTACGATCCAGCATCTTGCTTTGGATTATACTGTGTCATGAACCATGAAGCTGTATACAGAATGACGGACAAATGTAATAGGGAACATGTGTGTATGCTCAAACCTGCCTCTGGGACTGATCTCTTGATGTGAACTCATGCACTTGCCATCCGATATCCCTATAAATAATAATCTGAAGGACGAGAGGCTGTGTCCCGGTATCTGGTCTTTAAACTCTAGACAGCAGTGCATGCGGTCTGCCAAGGGTCAGGGGTCAGGGGTGAGCTGCCTGCCTGGAGGTCACGTAGGTTCAAGTTTATTTTTGTTCTTGTCCGACCCCCTCCCGCTTCAGGAAAGAGCCACAAACACTAAATAAATAATTCAGCTGGGATTAAATATAGTAACAGCTTTCATAACATCGATCTGATAGAATAAGTGAAGCCAATGTGCAACAGAGAAATGTACGATAGGATCAGGGGGCAGCTTTGAATTACTGTGACGTTTCACGCAGACTCATTGGAGAGACTGTAAGAAGCTACAAACATCATGGTAACAGATCCACAGATATCAACAATATTAAAATGTACAAGTACAGTAGCTGGTTCTAATACACTTTTAAACTATACAAAAAAGAACTATATATATATATATATATATATATATATATATATATATATATATATATATATATATATATATCTTTCTCTCTCTCTCATATATATATATATATATATATATATATATATATATATATATATTATAGCAAGTCTGTACTGCAGTAGTGACATTTTGAGCGCTCAATGAATAGGGATTGCATCCATACTGAATCCCTTTCCCTGTCCTGGTGTATACTGACCTGTTGCCCTGACCGTGCTCTCTCCCATCCTCTCCTCTCCAGTGATGGACCCCTGTGGGGACAGGAACGGCCGCTGCATGCAGAAGTGCCGGAGCGAAGGCGGGGTGGCTCGCTGTGAGTGTCACCCCGGGTACACGCTGGCTGCCGACAGCAGGAGCTGTGAAGGTACAATACTGCTTCATTTTGCTGTGCTGTGGCTCTATTCAATCAAATCGCCAGACTGTCAAAAACGTGCATTAAAATTCAGTAAGCCTTACGAGCCTCTGGAAAGTCTCATCAAATGTCCAGGGTGCTTTATTTTTTTTTTTTTGATCGAGTCCACCGCTGCTTGACGGATGTCTCCATGTGTGTCTCTGAATTGCAGACACGGACGAGTGTGCGACCGGCCAGGCCTTGTGTTCACACGGCTGCCACAACACGCGGGGCTCCTTCTCCTGCATCTGTAACCCTGGATATGAGCTGGGGGCCGACGGGAAGCAGTGCTACAGTGAGTCTGACCTCAACCCCGGAGCACCGCTCCCTCTGTCCCTGCATGCGTCTCTGTAAAACAAGACACGGTATATTTGTACAGTGTGTCTGTAGCACTGACCGCCTCTGTGTGTGTCCCAGGGATCGAGATGGAGATTGTGAACAGCTGCGAGACCAACAACGGGGGCTGCTCACACCACTGCGGTCACTCCACTGCTGGACCGGTCTGCAGCTGTAACTACGGCAACACGCTGGACGAGGACCAGAAGACATGCGTGGGTAAGGAGAGAGCAGAGACAGTCCATACACTGCAATACAGACTAGACGGGACAGCCCTTCAACCCTCGCTTTGTGAATGTGCGCCATGACATGACTTCAGATCATAAATTGCATACAGGGCTCCAGAGTTGTCTGCAGATCCACATATCAGGTTAATTCCAGGGGGAAGCCATGGTCGTGTGTATCCCTACTTAAATAAAGGGCTTCAACCTTGCCCTGGAGGAGCACACTCTACTCCGAGATGAGCGAGAGGGTAGTTCGATCTCTTTTCCCATCCACTCCCAGGCAACCCCTATAAGGTACTATACAATATAACAGCGTTGTTTCATGATCTCTAAGAACTGTCCTTGGATCCTGGGCTTCACACCAGTCCACTTTGGAGAGGTAATGTGCATCTCTGGCATGTGTTGAACAGGTCAGATCTATCAGAGCTGTGCAAAAAAAAAAAAAATAAATCTGATTTGACTTTCACTTGAAACAGCGCATAATTCCAAGTGGTAAAAAGCTCTCATTCCACATGCCTGTAGTTCAGGTCTTTTGAATAGAATAATAAACTCATTTAACCTTTCATCTCTCACGAGTAGCTCTGTAATGATGCCTGGAGTGGATTAATGTGATGACAAAACTCATTTAGCATTGCTCTGACCTGCCCCCGGGGTGTGAATGCCCTTTCCTCAGCCCTGCGTTTTCCTGTCGTGTTGTTCCAGCTGCAGGCGGGGAGTCTGGTAGCACGGTCTCTCTCTTGCTGGTCTCTTGTGTTTCTGATGCACACAGGCAACCGCAACCAGGTGACTTACCAGGCCTGAGGGCAGCTGACTGTCTCACTGCCGCGGTATGTCCTGGATCAGAATAAATTAAAGAAACATCTCTGGTCTGTATATCCTTTCCCTGCGGTCTTCACTGAAGGAAGTGATTCAAATCATTGTGTCGCACGTGTTGGGCAAGAGCAGATTTTCTGTGGATTTTTGTCTGGGATAACTAAAATAACCTAAAGTAGCCTTATTTTCTTTCCATTTTTTGGGTTTTTTTTTGCTCTTTTTTAAGTTTAAAGATTTCTTGCATTTATTTAGAGCCCTGTACTGTGCAGCAAACCAGGTGTGTGTGAGAGCGTGATTTATCCAGCTCCTTCTTAATGTCTGGCTACATTCTTTAATCGGGTGAAAAATAAACATGTAGTTTTAGCATTTGGAACATTTGAAATCAATTAAGAACTCAAGGCCAAGGTTCCTTTCCAATCCCTAATATCCCATAACCACCATCCATGCAAAGATTTACAACTTTAGAACATACGATAAGGACCATAAATAGCCCAGTGGAAACTTGAATATCTGAATTTAAACCACTCTGTATAATATTATCGTACCCTTAGCTTGCCACGCACAACCCTACTGGCTAAAGCAGTGCTATTGCCCAAGTCACTCTAGCAGTCAATAGGCTATTGCCCTCTGATGCTACTCAGCAGTCAAAAGCAAATACACTGATGAGGGTAAAACTAAAATAATCTTTGATGGCCAGGAATGGGTGCTTTGACAAGAGCTTACCCGACATGTAACCTCTTTTATTTTGCTCTTCATGAGGGTGGTTGGTTTTTGATTCGCACAGTGCTCACAGTATTGCAGTAACAGTATCCTCTCCCCTCTGCAGATATAGATGAGTGTGGAGGAGGGGACTCCTGTTGTGAGCAGGATTGCTCCAACTATCCTGGGGGCTACGAGTGCTACTGTGGGGCCGGTTACAGGCTCAACATCGATGGGTGTGGCTGTGATGGTAAGAACTCAATACGGATGTTTTTCTAAATGCACCAAACCAGTATATCAATGTATTTGCACAAAGCATAGACCTTGTGGAGTGCATTGCTCCAGCATTCTTCCTTTTGGATTTCATACTTTTATAATACGGCCCTCCACCAGTGTTCCTGTTGCACAGCAAGTGCTTTTTACGTATGTACAGTACGGTACGTGTTGGGTCCAGTTTGAGCAGGACACTGCATTTAGCACACCATACGTGCAGCACTATACAGATCATGTTGCGTAACAGGACTGTGCCGCGCTGAGGTGATAATCCTGAGGCTTCTCAACCCCTGTGCCCTTCTTTACAGACGAGGACGAGTGCCTGTCTGACAACGGGGGCTGTGATCACACCTGCCAGAACACTGCCGGCTCCTTCCAGTGTTACTGCGAGATCGGACACAAGCTTGATGAGGACCGCAGGAGCTGCATTCGTAAGTACAGCACCAAGCGCCATCCTCGTCCCCCTGTCTCCTAGCCCTGGCAGTCCAAGAGCCATTTATCAGGGCTTATGCAGGTTAAAGAAGCTGAGACACAATGTTACCCACTCAGTGGTATAACAGCTGTGTTAATTATTTTTTAATAGAACTATTCTGCTGAATTATCACGTAGAAATACAAACAACAGACTATTACCCATCAGTGTGGTGCTTCTACATATTATGACTGAGTGTGTTATACAGTAGTTCTGAATGCTGCATTAATCTGTTTTAAATGATATATTCATATGTACTGACTTTTTAGGTATTTAGTGTAACAGGGCGGAGGCTGGGTGCGAACCAGCGACCGCACACACCGCAACACTGCCTGTTAGATAAGCAGCAAGAACCGTGCAGAGGGGTTATAAAAAAGGTGGCACTGTCAGAGGAGGCGGTGTCTTGGTTTTGAGGGGAGAGCTCTGGGTGACGCCCCCGCGTGTGTGTCCCTGCAGCTCTGGAGGACCCAGTGGAAGCCCTGAACAGCCGGCGAGCCGTGGAGAGACCCATCCCCCAGGTGACTCTGCTGAGAGAGGAGTACACCCAGCTCTTCGAGGAGGGAGAGGAGTACGACGAGGGCGAGGGGGAGCTGCGTGGAGAGCACACCCTGGCTGAGAAATTTGGTAAAAAAGGGCGCAGGGGTACAGCGTAGCTCAGGCAGGCCAGAGGGTCTGCAGTACACAAGGAACCCGGTTTGAGTCGTCTCTTCTCCCTGTTGGTTTCTCAGTGTGCCTGGACAACACGTTTGGTCACGACTGCAGCCTGACGTGCGAGGACTGCTCGAACGGAGGAGTGTGTGGCCCTGAGAGGGACGGCTGTGAGTGCCCTGACGGCTGGACCGGGGTCGTGTGCAACCAGAGTGAGTCTGCAGCAGAGTGTTCACCTCGCAAAGCACCACAGCAGTGTAATTCAAACCGATTAGAGTGTGAAGTTTCCAGTGGGGTAACCAACTAGAAAAAACTTTGGAAATAGTTTTTGTCAGAGATGGAGTTTGGGCGCTTTTAAAAGTCTTTAAGTGTTAAAAATAATCGAATAATTCAATTTATAGCGCTTGTTATTTTGCTTTATATAAAAAGGACAGTAAATGGCAGTGATTGAAACAGACCTCCGTCAATCTCTTCTGCTTTTTCCTCTTGTTTCTGCCCCAGCTTGCCCAGAGGGGACCTTCGGTAAGAACTGCAGCTTCTCCTGCAAGTGTAAGAACGGAGCGGCCTGTGACCCCATCACTGGCCGCTGCCGCTGCCCACCGGGAGTGAGTGGGGAGATGTGTGAGGATGGTGAGTGACCTTTGATCTCTTACCAGGCCACGCACAGCTAAAAGGGTCATCGGACCAAAGTTTCTACATCTTAACATGTGATGTGATTGGGTGCGTCCTTGTTTTCAGGCTGCCCGAAGGGTTTCTACGGGAAGCACTGCAATAAGAAGTGTAACTGTGCCAACAACGGGCGCTGCCACCGCACCTACGGAGCCTGCCTGTGCGACCCAGGTCTCTACGGGAGATACTGCCACCTTCGTGAGTACCTCCGGCACCCATCAGTTTGACAAACTTCTATCCATCTACTCTACCTACAGTCCATGAAGCAAACATACCTATGTTCTTAACACCTCTCTCTCTCTCTCTCTCTCTCTCTCTCTCTCTCTCTCTCTCTCTCTCTCTCTCTCTCTCTCTCTCTCTCTCTCTCTCTCTCTCCAGCATGCCCGAAGTGGGCGTTTGGCCCCGGCTGCTCGGAGGAGTGTCAGTGTGTGCAGCGGAACACCCAGGAATGCAACCGGAGGGACGGGGGCTGTGTCTGCAAGCCCGGCTACAGTGGCAGCACCTGCCAGGACGGTGAGTCTGAACCAGTCTAGGAAATAATAACTAGGATAACAGAGCAGAGCTAAACTCAAAAGAGAGTGCTGCATGCATCTAGCTTGAAGTCATGGCGGAAACAGTGGCTAAGGCGGTTCATTATCTGCAATGGTTAATAACCAGTGTTTCTTTTTGAAGAATGCAGCCCTGGTTTCTATGGCTCTGGTTGCAAGAGAAAGTGCGAGTGTCCCGCGGGTGTTCCCTGCGATCACGTGAGCGGCGCGTGCAAGAGAGAGTGTCCGGCGGGCTACAGCGGAGAGAACTGCGACCAAGGTGAGCTGTCTTTACTGGAATAGACTGTGCTTCAAGGTGTAGGGGTTCAAATCAACATTGGCAATGGGATGACATGCTAAAGACGAAGGTAGAAACAGACAATATCAGCCAGGCTCCATCTTAAATGGTGGCACTCCATTTTAACATTCATTAAAAGGACCTTGTGTGTTCAGTGGGGAGTTTTAAAGGCTTAAAGTTTGAATATACGGTATACTGTTACTATATGGGTTTAAGCACCATAAACTCATTGCATTTTTCAACTAAACACAACAAACAATGAGTCAAATGCACATTTCCTTAATCCTTTAAATACTGGTCTTTAAATCATGGTATGGCATGTGCTTTAATCTCTGGTAACTGTATCTCCTGTTTTGTAATTCAGGCAATAGACTGGGCAGACAACGACAAACAAAAAAAAGTACATTGAGATTTTGTCTGGCTTTAGAAACTGGGATGTTTCCGTTTGGTCCTTAATAACCAGTTTATTTTGGAAAGCCTGTTTCCAAAGAGATTCAAACTCAGCTGTGTTTGAGAGTCGCTGCAATTTTTTTGCCCCAAAGACCCCCCTGTTCTACTCAAGCTGACTGCCTGCTGCTGGTTGTCGCCAAGGTTGTTGCCAAGGTGTCCGTGCTAATCGCCTGTTCAGCAGTGACATTGGAAATCATCTATCAGGGGCTTATAAAAATGCCTGTGGTTCCTCAAGGAGAGTATCACTGGAAATAACAGAAATATTTGTATAGAAACACTGAGCTGGCAGCCACTGTAAGCCGCCTGGAAGCTATTAAACCATCTGTCATCAATTAGGAACAACTTTGGGAAAACAAGGAAATGGAGTTCTTTTTTTTGTTTATTTCTTCAATTCCTTCTCAATTTTGAGACTTACTTTTCCTTTTTAATGTGTATACCTGGGGCTCTCACCATAATGACAACGCCCATCTCGCCAGCCTGCCTCCACTCTGCCTACCTCTCAGGCCCCTTGTTAATTCCCCTAATACCAGTGCATGCCAAAGGATACACTGAGCTCCTTTAACCTCCTGTGTCACAGCCCAGGACTCACGGTACAGAAACCAACTACCTTCCACATTGCAGTCCAGAACCCATTCCACTGATCTACCCAAACTAACTACCTTCCACACTGCTTCTCTCCACACCTGCAGTCCAGCAAGCTAGCCACAGAACACAGGTAAGCAGGGGCAGTACAGCTGCAGCCAGGGATCCTGACACTTTGTTTCTCTCCTGCTGGGACAGCGTGTCCAGAGGGAAGGTTCGGAGTGAACTGCTTGGAGCCATGCTCCTGCGGAGGATCCCCGTGCGACAGGGTGAGCGGAGAGTGCAGATGTCCTGCTGGGAGGATCGGCCCCAGCTGTGAGCGAGGTGAGAGGAGAGGGGACTGGGTGTCAGACAAGCGCACTTTAACGTGGGAGTAATAATGAGGGGATCCTGCAGGAGATCTGTCAGGAGGAAACAAAGCACAATACACTCTTGCAAGTGCACACAAAACACATTTAATAACAAGTGGCACTAGCTGTGATATTTGGGAAACTGATCATGTGGCACCAGCAATCTGGCACAGTTTCTTTTTTGTACCTAAAGAACTTGAAGTGGAGTGTAAGTTTCTCATGCCTTTCATGTGTTTCCGATTCCGAGCCGAGAGTTGTGTGGAGGGACTGCAGTAGAAAAGTCAAGGCAATAGTTTGGGGCTCCCAAATAATAAGACGGATGGGAGGCAACGAAAGAAAGAGGGTGGGTCGGGTTCACGGTTCTTTGAATTCTTTGATGTTTCGTTGACATGAGAGGGGGTGACAGGCGCTCTATTTGGGTGCCAGAGGTCTGGCTCGATCGGGACGTCCCAGCAGAGATTGAACCCAGTGGTTTTGGCTTCGTGATTTGGCCCGGAAGTGGAAATCTTATCGGCTGTGAACGAGGTGACATTAATCACTAGCTATCAAATGATGGCTTTGCACATAAATACCGGTGGTTATTTTATAAATGCACACTTAAAACTGCGTGCTTAAAACAAAGGACGTGGAAGAGATTCTGTTCCTTTTTTGGGATGGAAGGAGGTGGTTGTAATTATTTTCCTTATCTCCAAGCTCTCACTAACTAAACGCTGTAATAACAGACACATCTGGCTTTGTAATGGAAGGTCGCAGAGGTGTAGAATGTTCAGACTCGAGTTAAACTTCACTTACAACATTAGAACGCCGACAGCCAATGAAGAATCCATTCAGACATGAATTAACCCTTTCAGTCCTGAAAGAGGAAGACCCGCCTTTCCTTAGCGGCATATGTTAACATATGCCTTCGGAAATCACATAGGAACTTCAGGGGACTCCTAGGTCGTGTATAAATATATGTAAAACAACAACTCATGTGTAGTCAATAAAGGAGTTATTCAACTTGATAACTCAGGAGTGAAAGGGTTAACTGGGTAAGTGAGAAGTACCCAGTTATTACTATAAAAAACGTATCTGAGCATGATAGATGTGCACCCCTGTCCACAGTGTTTGTAGTCCCAGAGGTGATGAACCTGTGCCTTCTCTCCTGTGCCAGATTGCCCTGAGGGTCGCTGGGGAGTAGGCTGTCTGGAGACCTGCCCAGTGTGTGAGAACGGAGGGGTGTGTGCCATGAAGACCGGCCTGTGTGACTGCCTGCCAGGCTACATGGGCAAGCTCTGTCAGAATGGTAGGTACAGGAGTGACAGAGACAATGAGGAGTCGCTGACATGGGCACTGACCTCTGCTCTCTCTCTCTCTGTGTTTGTGCAGAGTGCCCGGCGGGGCGCTTTGGCCAGGGCTGCCTGCTGCGCTGCGTGTGTGAGAACGATGGCCGCTGCAATCCCGTCACGGGACGCTGTACCTGCGCCCCAGGCTGGACGGGACACAACTGCAGGAGAGGTACGCTCTATCGCACTTAATAAGCAAGCTTGTCATTCTTATTGGATTGTACAATACATGTTTTTTGATCATGGCTCTCCTCTGGTTTCAGCCTGTGACGCTGGCCGCTGGGGTCCTGACTGCGTGAACTCGTGTGACTGCAGGAACAGCGACGGGAGCTGCGACGCGGTGACGGGGCAGTGCATCTGTGAGGCGGGATACAGCGGCAGCCACTGTGACCAGAGTGCGTGAGCTTCCCTTCGCTGCTCCAGCCAGGCTTCTCTCTTAACAGACTCAGTGCGCCAGCACCTCTTTTCCCTCTCCTTAACTTTTCGTTTGCCCTCAGAATGCCCCCCTGGCTCATTCGGGACGGCTTGTCGGCACCGCTGTCAGTGTGATAACGGAGCAGCCTGCGACCATGTGAGCGGAGCCTGCATCTGTCTGCCTGGCTGGACTGGGACCTTCTGCGAGAGGCGTGAGTAGTCAAGTTCTTCAGGTGCTGTGAGGGGTGCATCACTATGGGATTCAAGCTCTTCATTGCAGTCTTCAAAAGCTACTAGGACTATACCAGGAAAGCTGAATGACTTTCCGTTAGCTGAGCTTTCAGGAGTATATTAGCCTTGCTGTAACAGTGATTTTCCACAGTGCTTTAGTGAGGAGGAATGATTTATTCAATTTAGTACGATCAGAAAGTGATGCCATGATGATACTTTCTGCCATTGTGCCGTATAAGTTACATTCATTTCCACATTGCATGTTCTTTTTCAACTGCAGTATTTAGCTTTTAAATGAAGGGGCTTTTAACACACAGCTTAAAATCCAGACCATTTCCCTTGTTACTGCATCCCAGCTCTGAGTTACTGGATCATAGATCTTGGTGCCAAAGCTGCTGAATATGAGAGGCTGCAGGACTCTGTAGCTCAGGGTTGCAGAAGGAAAGTTTTGCACATTTTCTCCAGGTGTTAGTTACCTGCCAGGCTGTGTCCCGGAGGATTGTAGTGAATCTGTGTGCGTTCTTGCAGCCTGTCCGGAGGGGTTCTATGGGATGGAGTGCAGACAGAAGTGTAACTGCCTGAACGGGGCTCACTGTGACCTCCTGACCGGTACCTGTGCCTGCCCGGCCGGCTGGATCGGACCTCACTGCAACCTGAGTGAGTCCAACAACCCGCCCAATTACAGCAAACACTTCCTTCAGGGAAAACACAATGTTGCATGCTGTGCAGAACTGCATGGGAAAAAAAAAGACTTTTGTTACACGTTTGTTACAAAATGAGATTTACTGACTTTGTGAACTTGCATACTGCCTCAGGCGACTCTAATGGCTTCCACATTGTTTGTGCCGCAGCCTGCCAGGCTAATTCCTACGGGGAGGGCTGCAATCAGACTTGTGACTGTCACAACGGGGCGAGCTGTGACTCACTCAGCGGGCAATGCGTCTGTGCACGGGGCTGGACCGGACCCAGCTGCCAGCAAGGTAACTACCCCTGACCCCTCACGACCCCTCCACTGACCCCTGACCCCTGACCCCTGATCCCTGACGCACGAGAAAGTTCTAACTCTTCATCTCTCTTTCCCAGCATGCCCGGCTGGTTTCTACGGCGCTAGCTGCCAGCAGTTCTGTCTGTGCCAGAACGGCGGGTCATGTGATCACGTCAGCGGGCGATGCACGTGCCCAGAAGGGTGGACCGGGCTTGCCTGTGAACTGGGTAAGTACTCTCTGTATATTCACCATGTGATATCATGTAAAATTCCCTGAAGGGAATTCTAGCAGACTCTTGCAGTGGTTTCATGGTGACCAGTAAACAGCAGGGAACGGCCACACGCACACACTTACTGGTTTCAAGTCACCAGCCACACTGGTAATTTCATCTGACTAATGGACCGCAGTCAAGTGGCTGCAGAATTGAATTGACATTCACAGTGTCGTATGTGAACCATCCAGAACCCTCAACCACTTCAATTGTGATGCAGTAACATTACATGAAACATTTCGAACAGAGGAAGAATGCTTTTAGTTTGCTGCCAGGAGTCGTCCCAGCTAGACTTTCCCTGTGCCTGAGAGATCTGTCTCATTACAGCTTAGCAGTAACTCCAGGGCTAAGCAGTAATTCCAGCCTAAATCCTGCTCTGTCTCAGTTTGATTTAATGAAGAAGAGAAGACGAGAGCAGTGAGGATGATTGGAGTTTGTCTTACAGGATATAATAATGTACTGCAGTTGGAGGTCTGCTTGCCAACTCAAAGCGGTTGAATACGTGGAGATTCCGTCAAACTCTCGATGGCTTCAATTTGTATAAGTCCTACAAGATTGCAAAATACACTTCCAATTATACTGTGCGGATTCCTGATAAATAAAAGCTAATGTGAAACAGGATTTCTACAGTGTAGATGGGGAGTCGGTGGGATGACAGCAAATCATTATTCTTCTTTGATCTTTTTGTTTTTGTTTCATCATTGGAAACTATTCTTTGCTGCTGTGCTGTTGGTTTTCAAATAAATGAAAACAGATTTTAGACATAAGAGTCTGGAGCCGCAGTGACAAGGAATGACTCGCGTTCCCATCAGCTGAGACTTCGCAAACGCCACGATTGTGCCCCTGTGGTTTACCAGAAAAGGCAGCCATTTCATGTGTCCAGACATGCCTTTAGGGGTGGAAGACATAAAAATGAAGGAAGGAACTACTGAAATTGCAGCTTGCCTCTCCTGTAGGGTAACTGCTGACTTGGACCGCGTTGCAAATGCATTTGAACCATCCTGGGCTACATTGCACAATATTTTCAGGATTTAAAGCAACGGTACTCATTTACAAAGTGTCCTCTGGTACGTCTTCAAGTGTTCCTTATTTACTAATATTCAGATTTCAGAATGTTAACATCTATGAAACCGTATAGGACTGCCTGCAATAAGAACGCTTTCTACTCACCTGACCTATTTGAATGGCATGCTGGGTGCATCTTATATCCAACGCTACACTATTTTGAAGTTTAATCACCAGTCACCCCCAGGACCCCATGATTTTGCAATCACAGAAACCAATGCAGAATTCGGCACAGAAATCTGTATGTAAAGAGTTAACTGACTAAAGAATGTACCCAGGTTCGAAATGGTTCTGCCAGTCTCTCTAATCAATGCGTTTCCATCTCGTTTCTGGAGAGTGCACCCAGGGCAGGTTCGGAGTGGGCTGCCAGCAGAGCTGTGAATGTGAGAACGGGGGCCTGTGCGACCGGCAAACTGGACAGTGCACGTGTCGTGCAGGCTGGCTCGGGGACAGGTGTCAAACAGGTGAGATCACTGAAACAAAACATCTTACAGAAGCGCTGTGGTTTTTAACAACCCCGTGTTAGGATTGAGGCTCATACAATGAATCTGTAATACATAAATACAGCAATGGTACATAGATATCCAGAAAACTATTAACTGAGGCTTACTGTTGTATCAAGTATCAGAAAAATAAAACTAGTGAGAGAACTCACATCACTAATCATGCCTCAGTTTGGCCATACCAAAGCCAAGCTTGTGAATTAAAAGCATTTACTCGTTTTCACTGGCTGGCAGGCAGGCAGGCAGGCAGTCTGGCTTTGGAAGGGGCTCCACGGAATGGATTGTGACATTTATAAGGTGTTTATTACCCTATATTCAGGCTGGGGCTGCACTCTGAGTGCGGTGGGACCTTACAGTTAAAGTTAATTCACCCCTTCTCATTATTCTCTTCACTCTCCATTATGCAGAGTAGGTGCTAGTTTGCCTCTTTCATGCAGCTCGCTGCCACACAGCCAGCAGTAAACGCACAGTAGCACAGAGTCAGGCTGTGTGTTGCAAGATATACAGGAACTGCGAAAACCACAGGGAATACTTTGAATGTGATTTATTGCATCTGCTAAAAAGCAATCTTGGGTTATGCTTCTGTCACGAGTGTGTGTCCAGGGCAGGGTCATCTGCTCCAAATAACCTTCAGTTCAAAAGAGGCTTTCCTATTCTGTCCCTCCTGTGAATGTGAACCTCTTGCAATGAGCGAGTTCTGCCCTGGCCTGTGCTGTGTGAACGGCAGGCGGATGAAGTGACTCCTTGTCTGTCTTTCGTTCCCTCTTCCCCAGCCTGTCCCGTGGGAACATTTGGCGCGCGCTGTGAGGATCGGTGTGACTGCGAGCACGGGGCGTCCTGTCATCACATCACCGGGACCTGCCACTGCCCCCGGGGCTGGAGGGGACGGCAGTGCGAGAAAGGTCAGGACGTTTGACCGCTTTCAAAAAACAAACTAGGAGTTCATTAAAGAATGGAGGAAACGCTGTGAAGATGCGGCCCTTAAACACTACGCTATTAACATCCCTGGTGATCGCAGAGTGCAGTGACTGCACGCTAACTTTACTGGTGTGGGAATGAAGGAAAATGAAACAGTTTGGTATTGCTAAAACGTTCATCAAACTCAAGCAGCTGGGACAGTTTACAGTACTGCAATGTGCTTTGAGTACTGTATGATTGTGCTGTACTGTGCAGTCTTTCCCTCTACTGGACATGTTGTGTACTGCACAATAACTATATTTGTGTCTATTATTTTAATGCAGAACACTCGAAAAACCACCTGGCTTTTTGGTCCGTCAACATGCAAACAAATCAAAATATTTAAATATATTTAATCTCGGCTGTTATTGTATCTCATACTATAAAACTTTTTTTTTAAAATATATATTTCCTTTTTTCATTTCTTACACATTCCAGTTACTTACACCACTGTTTATCCCTCAGTGCCCTGCCCTCTAATCAAACGCACAGGCAGGCAGATGGTAAGATCCAGTTTAGCTTAGTGTGATTCTTTTGATTGGTTTGTTTTCAGCTTGCTTACCTGGCGCCTATGGAGAGAACTGTGCGCAACTCTGCAGCTGTCCCCCCGGCACTTCCTGTAACCACATCACCGGGGAGTGTGGCTGCCCTCCTGGATTCACCGGCGACGGCTGTGAACAGAGTAAGAACGAGCAAGCAGCATGCAGCTTTACAATAATGGGACCAGGAGCCACTAAACTGCCCATTCACCTCCTCTCTCTCTCCCCCTCCCCAGCCTGCCTTCCAGGGACCTACGGAGACAACTGCAACCAGGTGTGCCAGTGCTCAGTGCAGAACCAACAGTGCCACCCTGTGACCGGGGCATGCTACTGCGCGCCAGGCTACCATGGCAACGACTGCCAGCTGAGTAAGTTACAGTTACCAGAAAGCAACAAGTTGTATCTGTATAGTGCCTTCTACATGCATATGTTGGATACAACTTGCTAAAGCACAGAAGAGGATTGAAATATGGTTGAAACGTTTAGCAAAGAGGGGATTAAAACCTTTACAATGTTATTGCAGTACAGCATTTAATGAAATATACCGAACCAGATACAAAACAACACAGGCATTTGATTACGTTTCTGTAAAGTCGTTGCTGTCTTCTATGGGGCAGATTTATGTTTTGTTGTTGTTGTGTTAAAGGTTATTGATTGTTTAAGAGTAGATATCGGCTTTAATAAAAATAAAATAAAATAAAAAAAACCCATTCTTCTTGTTCCCAGAATGCCCAGATGGACTGTATGGCCCTAACTGTGAGCGATCGTGCCAGTGTCTGAACGGGGGTCACTGCGAGACCACCACTGGCACCTGTGAGTGCCCGCCTGGCTACATCGGAGCAGACTGCAATACCAGTGAGTATCACTGCCAGCAGTGTGCATGTGGGAGCACAGTGTCCTGCACTGCTCCTGGGAGGGATGTGTGCGTTTACATTTCATCTGGGAGCACAGTGTCCTGCACTGCTCCTGGGAGGGATGTGTGCGTTTACATTTAATTTCAATTTAAGGTTTAAAAGCGTTTATACACTTAAACTTGAACCCATTGGGGAAATCAGAAATGCCATCATGAACGGTAATGCGTGTTTCTGTTGCGTTCCCAGCATGCCCCGCTGGTCACTACGGGAAGGACTGCGCTCAGGTGTCTTCCTGCCGAGACGGGGCGCACCATGATCATGTGACAGGAAACTGCGCATGTCCAGCCGGGAAGACGGGCGCTCGCTGTGAACGAGGTGAGATCCAAGCGACAGCGACTTCCTTCTTAACTTTAAACGTTTCTTCTGGTAGCCTAACGGTTGTAAACCTGCACTTGCAAAGACTGCAGTTGAACTGACTGGTGGATTTGCTAACACACTGTTGCTCTGTAACGGCAGGCTGTGAGAAGGGCCGCTTCGGGGAAGCCTGCCTGCTGTCCTGTTCCTGTAAGAACGGAGGGCGGTGTGATCCAGTGACTGGTTCCTGCTCCTGTGGACTGGGCTGGACTGGGCCGCACTGTGAGAGAGGTGAGGCAGGACATGTTAAAGGTGATTGCTGGTGGTCACTTACAGCAGCAGAATGTCTCGAAACCCTTTTTAATGTGTTTTCTTACAGAGTGTCCCCCGGGACGATACGGGGTAAACTGCCAGCTGGACTGCAGGTGTCAGAATAACGGGACGTGCGACAGGGTGACGGGCGGCTGCCAGTGTACCGGGGGATTCTACGGGCACAGCTGTGAACATGGTAAGACACACACACATTGGAAGAGAGTCAGGGAAAATAAGAGGTTAGCACCCGGCTTCTGGTTCCTCAACATGCAAATTACCTTCAAATGTTAGGGTCAGATTATTAGCACGGCCAGGATTAAATATATATTGTTATACCCTTTTTTGGGCCACAGTAAATAGAACACTATGTGCACTATATTTTTTTCCTAGCCTGCCCTCCTGGGTTCCACGGAACAAGCTGTCAGCTGATCTGTGACTGCAGAAACGGGGCGACTTGTGACTCCGTCTCTGGCCAATGTCTGTGCCCGGCTGGTTACCGTGGAGACCACTGTGAAAAAGGTTAGGCAAGCATTTCGCTTTCTTGACATCTTTTGAAGCAAAAAAAATAAATAAATACTGCTTCTAGCTTGCCTTTGTAATGCAGGATCAATAACTTTGCTTGTGCTGTGCATTTTAGCATGCATTCTCACTCTCACACTCTGCTCTTCCTCAGAATGCGAGCGAGGCTCGTTTGGAGAGCGATGTCAGAGGCCATGTGACTGTGAAGGAGACGCATCATGTGACCCGTTCAGCGGAAAGTGCAGCTGTCCCCCTGGGAAAACAGGAACCAAGTGTGACATCGGTACGGAGAGGGGGTGGGGACACTGCCAGGAGTTCATTTTAACAGAGCCTCCCCTTTCTGAATCATCATTGTCTTTCTCCCCCAGACTGCGGAATTAATCGCTTCGGGCCCGGCTGCTCTCTGACCTGCGACTGCGGCCACAACGGCCAGTGCAACCCGCGCAACGGACGCTGCACCTGCCTGCACGGGTGGATCGGGCTCACCTGCCAGGAAGGTAAACACCCACCTGCTCTCTCACTATTAATGAGTTTCATCAGCAACGTTCATGAGGAATAAGCCAGAATTACAAGATCAGGGTGGTTTGCATGGTTCTGGTGAGCAAAAGCAGCTGTAAAGCCAAGGGCTGCCATCCACAAGGTATATAAGCTATTGAGCAAACTGACACCCCCTGTTCTATTTGGTTTCCAGGGGGACCCCCCAAGCCAACACATCACTCCCAAGGCCCAAGAGGAGACCTCTCTCACCTCCAAACAGCAGTATAGCATCCCAACGGGCAGCCACCAGCACCCCTGCACGGATACAGCCTCCTTTCCATAGGACAGCCAGGGGCTTCAATTCCTGCATTTTTACAATAATGCACCAGCTATGATGATGGGAGGGAGGGGGGGTTGCAGAAAGAAGCCCATGAAGTTCTTGTGTCATCTTCATTTGTTTGACGAGCCATGCATACTGTACTTGCACTCTGGGAACTATTTGGCAGCAGTTTGCTGGTTTGCAAAAGAGTAACTTCTTTTGAGATCAGCTTCTAAAGGGAGGGATCAAGACACTAAGCAGTTGTGTCCAAGCCTGGCTGGAGACACACTTCTAAAATCCACTGCGTGTGGAAACAAGCCTCTGGGAGACTAAGAGGATACTGCAGTAGCATGAAAGACATTGCATTATTCAGAGACGACACTCGAAGCAGCTTAGCGGGTTTGGAGACCCCCAGCTTTGACCACAAAACCTTATCGAAGGGGGAGACTTCTTTGGTTTAACACAATTTGAAAACACATTTAGCCATGTAGAACAGTTAAACCATTCTCAATACACACCTGACATGATTAAGAGAACACACCCAAGCACAAGTCACTGACAGAATGCACTGCTTGTGCATTGTACCTCAACCAGTCAGCCTCATCCACTCCCTTTCCAAATAACACAACATTTGGCAGATTTTCATTAAACATTGAACTCTTTGATTGAAACGTTGGCTCGTTTTGAATGCACAGTTGCTAGGAAGATTTTAGTACCTTTTTTTTTTTTAAATGAGCACTATTGAGTATAGGGTGCCGATACCTCACCTTGCCACAGAACAGTTCAATTCGAAGTGATTGTTTTCATGCACACAGTGAACCACAATGCCTCTTAGCAAGCCAGGGAACCAAATGCACCTTGAGTAACCTGCTGTGTGCCCAGTTGTACTTGTTTCTGTTCCTCGTCATTCGCTGCTGTACAGACTGCCTGAAACATTATTCATTTGTATGTTTTTTTTTATAGATCTTCACGTTAATAGTAGCTTATGTATAAGATAGCATATGGATGGATGTATTTATGGATGGATGTATGCAAGAACATATTTAATTTCACTGGTGTGTAAAAAGCAATACAAACACAGCTTTTGCAAAAGAGCGAAGGGAGTAAAATGCATCCTGCAAAGGCAAGCAATAGTTTTAGATGCAGATAATGCTACGGAACAATCAAGTGAGCGACGTGAATTCCAAAGGATTAATTTCAGACGGTGAATCGTTGTCTTCATGTTATACCAAGGTGGCAAGCACTGTCATTACTGATCTGACCCCCCATCTGTGAGAGATGAGGTTAACAGCTTTCTAAACACGAATGCAGAGGAGCCTGGCTCTCTTGTGCTGTGGTTATGATGCTCACTGCGGTGTGTGTGTGTGTGTGTGTGTGTGTGTGTGTCTGTGTGTGTGTTTGCCGGTTCACGCACAGCCTCTGCCCTGTTCCACCTGCCTAGGTTAAATAAAAAAAGCACAGGGCCACACTGATAAAGCACACATGCCTGCTGACAAGTACATAGCTGTGCAAGTCCTTCCCCCACAGGGCAAATGCTTCATGAAGGTGGCCCATGCTGCTTCAGCAATCAAATCTCGTTTTGTATTTTTTCTATTAACCCGAGCCAACATTATCCTTTGAATTACTTGTATTGCAAAATATGCATAAAAAAACACATTATTCAAATATTAAAAGCATTGGGTTGGATGTGATCACTATGACGTGCCTGAGTAATGATGCAGTATTAATGGCCAGCGTTGTGAATGAAATAACTGTCTGTTGCATACTGTATGCTTTTAATTCATTATAGAAAAGAGAAGCCTGCTCGTCTTATTATAATTGGTGCTATCAAGTTTGTTTTAATTGAAACTTTACAATACTGAAAGATGATGTCACTCTAAACATGTATTGGAGTTGGTATGTAAAATATTTACTAAAGCATTTACTATGTCCATTTTTTGTACTGTATATAACATGTTAAAAAAAGAAGCTATTAATCCCATTGCATTGAATCATTTCACATTGTGTGGCTTGCACTTACCTGACTCACTGTACAGTTAAGCAGCGTGTTAGTCTGCACCACAGTGTGGTATAGCATTAGTCCCTACACTGACCCAGGAGCAGACCAGAGACACCAGCTGTGGTGGAGCTTGCTGGCCCTTCTGTCTCCCAACAGGGATCGCAGCAGACAGTGGAGCACGGAAAGGATTCAGGCATCACAGACAGAGGTGCCATCTGTCTCTCGTCATCTAATAACATGAATGGGAGGAGGAAAGGCTGCGTGGCAAACTAGCAAAGCAAAAACTGATAAGCAAATGAGCTATCTCGGTGTGGTAGCGCATAGCTGAGTTTTGTAAAAGCTCAGCAGTTAAATCGCTGCACGCATCTCCAGAGGTTAAAGGCAGTAACTGTCCTGTACTGTTCTCAACGTCTCTGCCTGGGACTATCAGAACCTTTTATAATGATCATGGTTTGAGTAACAGGGCTCTGAACCATCTGCTGCTTTGCAGGTGAATGAAATCATTTAAAGCTGGTAATTGCATTATGGTAGTGGACAGGGCTTACAGAAATCTTCCTAAGACTCTGTACAGTAAATAGCCAGGATGTGCAGGATATGATAGGTTAACACTTACACATTCTGTACATTAAGTACTGCGTGTTTTACATCCAGTTAATTAGAAAGCAACATAATGCAAGTAAAAAAAGAATTATCACTGTGATTAATGCTGATTTACAAGCATACAGTTTAATTGAATCTGAAATGAGAAAGACAGACAGACAGACACACACTATATACGATGTAGCTTGGCATCATTAGCACAGGGTAAGGAAGGAATAAAGGGACATATTTCCAAAGCATTTACTTTAAATTAACTACATATTTTAAAAAAAATAAAAAGCACCTATTAAGAAATAGGAGGTAATTAAAAGACTGAAGTAAATGCTTTGAAAATGTCCCAAAAGCTCTGCTAGAACAACAAAAAGAAAATAATAATAAAAAAGCCAATTTCACAGGAATACTGCCAAAAACAGAAAAACAATTTCTTCCCTAAAAATTAGTTATCTAAATTAACCATCCTCTTTCCCCTTAAAATACATAGATATATTTTACATTACATTTTTAAGTATTGGCACACTCTTAAAAGATCCCTTTCATTCCCAGTATAAAAATATGTTTTTTGTACACCCGCCTCTTAAGACACCAGTATTCCTTCTCTTTCTTCCCTCAAGCACAAATTAGATAACGTTACAGAAGCACAACCTGGACTAGAGTGTTACAAAACACATGCTGCAGCTCACTCCTGACAGACCGCTTAATACAGACGCTATCGACGATATGAGATATAGTAAGCAAGTATGAACATCTGCGATCCAGCTGAATTGAAACAATTCCAAACAAGAGGAGGGGCTTTCACTGTACCCCCCCCCCCCCCCCCCGAATATTCAGACAGAGCTCCCTGTGTGGCAGAATTCTCACTCACATACAGAGGGATCCAATGGCAATTATAGACAAACAGAATTATTATTATTATTATTTTAAAATATACAGATATGTTCTGTACAAGTATATCCCAGTCGGTCACGACTTCTTATTTACATTTACATTTTTGTCTAACTCTAGGAGAAGTTGCCCTGCCAAAACTTAGAAACTAGACAGATAGGAAACATTGTGGTACAGTTATACACGCAGTGACTGAAGGGGATATAAACCATTTATTCTGAAGCTCAGAGATGCTTTTCACCCAAATCGTCTGGGTTATCAGCAAAAAAAAATAATATCAATATAATCTGGATAGTCCATTACAGCTCACATGCAGTTTGCCAGTAGAAACACAGTCTAGGGGGGGCTCCTGCGTTACTGATCCATTTCAAATGAACCTCTGTGTTAAGCAGCCACAGAACTGCACTGCGTCCCAAATTCGCTGCAGGTGTTCTGGCTGCCTTCGTGCAGCTGCTGCAGTCTGGGTGGCTCTCTGCTCCCTGACTGGTGGCTCTCTGCTCGCTCACACGTCTGTCTCCTTGCGCAGTCTCTCCATGCTGCGCACGTTGCGCTCCACGGCGATGCGGTTCGTTATCTCGGTGGCACAGGACGAAGGGAACCAGCCTCTCTCCCCGTCCCGCAGCCTCTCCCCTTGGTACCAGCCTGCAGGGGTGCAGACACTTCTATTACTAACACCTTCAGTTACTAACACTTAGTCATGCTGTTTGTCATTCCTACAGTCCTAACACCGCCAGCCTTACGCAAATTTGTCTCCTTAGAAAATTGCTTATATTTATTTAGTACGTTTAACTACTGTAAAATTCTCTGCCCCAGCCCTCCTCACCCTCCACTTTGTGCAGTACCAGGACCACGTCAGCCTGCTGCAAGCTCAGCTCGTCTGGCTGCTTGGCCCTGTGGCCCTTTATGATCTCCACCTGCGGCAGATCTGAAATGAAACACAAGAAAAAAGACAAGGACTTGCAGCCTAACACCACCGAAACACAGAAATGACTTTATATTGAGCATTACAGTGCACGTGCAAATTACAGTAAAACACACATACATTATATTATATTATATATATATATATATATATATATATATATATATATATATATATGTATATATATGATAGATTGATATAGGATAGACTGCTGCTGTCTGTCCTTAAAAGGTATAAAGTGTAAAGCATATCCCCCCTGCTCCACGAAGCTCGTGTTTCCTGCATTGTGATTATCAGTTTACCTTCTTTGTTTAAGTCCTCGTTGTCTGTGTGTTTGTGGTGCTGGAGGGCAATGACCCAGCGAGCTCGGTCACTCCTGAGAGAGGGAGAGAGGAAAAAATAAATAATTCAAAAAGATAAATAGCTGGATAACGGGAACATGCTGGAATACAATCACCACAAAGAACGAGTAGTACAGAACTCTACAGCATGTTCGCATGAAAGCTGCATTTACTTTACCAGTAGGGGGGGTTCAACCACAGATTTTACAGTCCTAAGCTCCATTAACACAACTTGCAATGGGAATATTAAAAAATGATGCCAACTTAACTGTATTTGTATGAATCTATGTATGTAAAAAAAAAACATATCTATCTATCTATCAATTGCTTTTTATTTCGATGATTACATTCTGCATACCCCTGCTTAGCTTTCGAGATTTGACAGCAGCATGGCGCGGCTGTGCTATAGAGTGTAGACGGGGACTCACGGCGACTCTGCGACCAGCGCAATCTGCTCCTCCTTGCCCTCGCTGTTCCTCTTCATCACCACCTTGAACATGTTGGGGCTGGAGCTGCTGCGGGGCGAACCACTCGCCAGCTGCCCCTCGCTGCTCTCTAGAAGCTCCACCTCTATTTGCTCCAAAGTGGCGTAGTCCATCACCAGATAGCTCTCCTCACTAGCAGAGGAACCAAACCATCCAAGAAGAAACACTTCAAGCAATTACATATGTTTTGCATGTCAAACCTTTTTATCCAATACATATTTTAACAATATTATTTCTAAAACACACACATACATTTAATTTTAAAGCAAATTGTAAAAGTATGCCCCCTCCCCAACTTCATACAATACAGAAGCCAAGTCAGTGTGGCAAGGAAGGGGTTAATCTGGGACGGAACGCCTTCTCTTGTAAAGAGGAGCTTTTGTTGAAAGTCTTGCTTGATGCTAAACTTGGCAGGACAGTTGTTTTCCTCATTGTAATCTCTCTTCATCTTGCTCCCAAAATGAAACTCTCTCAATAAAGTGATCCAGAAGCAAAATGATTGAATGCATTTCTGCTATGTTATGCCAATCATTGCCATCAATATGTAGGATGTACAGTGCGACCTCTGTCAGTCAAGTAAAGATATTCTACACCCTGGTATGTATAGATCGATGCAAAAGGTGGTCTGCATTTTATTTAATGCAGTATTACTGCTTTCAAGAGCTTTATAAAGTCAATGTGTCCTTCATTAGTTGCCGCTCTTGTCAACAAAAAATAAAAATAAGGAGGAGGGGGGCAATGGGCCGGTCAGTCTTCACACCAGTTACCGCACCAACGCTCTGCATTCATGTTTTGACAAACAAACATATAAAAAGGCAGCATGCAAGTTATCCAGGAATCTGGGAAATGTAGGAAGCCATGAAGCCCGTCTCCCACTGCTGACATTAAGGGACGCTGCACGGATCTTTCTCGGTCCTCTGCTGGCTGATTTCTTACAGATGCCTCTTTCATCGCGTTCTCCTACCCGAGGCAGGAATGCAGAGTCACGACCTTTCACTGCAGGCCTGGAATTCTAAAGAAGTGTGAATACTCGCTGCTAACCCCGATGAGGGGGGGCACAGGCAGGGCTCTGCGTTTCAACTCTGCAAGCACGACTGGGAGGGTTTGATTAAACTGCAGCACTCCATGAAAATGGCTGCAGAATCAACTTTTACTGTGAGTTTATTAAGGTCAATAAAGCACTACAGCAACAACTACCTCACATATCCAAAAGAACTGTCCAAAGAAAATCTATACATTTTTTGTTGCTCGTTTTCTTAAAAGGAAGAAAAAGTGTCTTCTTAACGGAAATTCTACTAGCTGCAACTGTAGTTGTCCGTGCCACTGTGAAACCGTGAACCTTGAAAATCTGCAAAGCACTCTTCGCGCTGTCAGACCCACCTTTTCTTTCTGGTGACGATGAGCACGTCGTTGAAAAGGAACAAGTAGTAGCTCTTGTTGGTGAAAGTCTTCCAGAAGATGCTGAGCTCCTCTGTGCAGACCGCCAGCTCGCCACGTTTCTGCAGCCACCGTGACGCAGACACCAGGGGGAAGGGCTGAGAGGGAACAACACCACACAGCACGCTTATGGATGAAAGTTAGAACGAGCACAGAGATAAAAACAGCTGGATCACAGCGTCTGATGCACCTGCGTTTTCAAAGCCTACCTTAATCTTGCCAAATTCCATCTGCTTCTGTATGGTGTACATCTGTTCGGTCCTCTCCATTCTGCGGGCTCCATCGTTGCACTGCTTCACCAGCTGAACAGGGAGACAGAGAGAGCGCTCAGCTGAATCCTTTACAGAGTGAACGAGAGTTGCTAGCTGGGTGGGCAGTGTCCTCTGCTGGAAAGACATCCCTACGAGTGGGGAATCCAGAGCACTATCAGAGAAGTAAAACTGAATCGCTCCTCGGGGAATGCGGTTTCAATCCTGAAATTCTTTCCTAAAGAAAAACAATCGCTCTATGGTGCAAGGTATGAGCTCCTCTGATTTGATTCTGGTTAATCTTCATTACCTTGCTGATGGATTTCAAAGCCTTCACTGCAGAGTGGTATTCTTCAAGGTGTGTGCTGGTTTTCTGGCAGATAGTCTGAAAATAAATAAATAAATAAATAACATGAATAATAATGAAGTTTGCATGCTTTACAAGTCATTGTTAGACTAAACCCGATGCCCAAAACTGTGCTACTGTAAAGCAGCATAAAAACCGGACCGCCACGCTGGTACAGAAGGTGAAAGAGGAAGTGTGCACTCACATCCATGAGCAGAGGCAGGCGGGTCGCTCTCTGCATAGGCAGGATGAGGAAGGAGATCATGGGCAGCCCCCCGCAATCCGTCGTCATCTCGATGTGCTTCAGAGCCTCCTTGAAAGCTGTGTTGCTTGCCCTGCAACACCCGACAGACAAAAAAAAAGAATTAAGAGAAGCAGCTGCACCTGCAGAGGCTGGGGGAGAACCACACAGTCCCACAAGTGAGAGTGCGTATAGGCTGTGAAACATGGCGCCACTCCGGTACCGCTGGAGCAGTCCAGTCACAACTCGTAGAATAGGCAAGCTAAGTCATGACTCGCATCTCTCACACAACTGTCAGTCACTAGTCCTCTTGATGCAATGACAAAAGCATTGGGAACTATTGCAAACTACTTCTTTAAGGAAGACTAGAAATGCTGACGAAGACGGCAGCAACAGTGAATGGACGACTGTGGACACAAGCCGTGAAGCGGCTGCTGTAGGGATAGTGAACCGCACAGATAACTCTTCAAAAGAAGATGCAACCTCTCATATTAATTCCTGTTTAAGAACTTCAATATTTTAGTGACGTTCCGCTACCTTCAGATTTAGGACTACACCCCTGTACGGTACGGAATTTTAAAAATGTTTCATCGTGACCTTTTAAAATGTGAGCGAGCCCTTTGTAGAAGAGCTGCTCTCGGTGTTACTCACAGCAGTTTCTGCAGCGTCCTCTGCTGGTAAACCTCATTGGAGCAGTAGATTATGTAGGGTTTGAAGTGGGTGGAGGCGTGGTTCTCCACGATGTCGCTGATGTCTCTGATCAGCGGGTCCTCCGCATGTCGTTTCTCCAGGTCGGCGAAGAACCTACGACACAGTGCAAGAGACGCCTTTACACACGAGCAAAAAAAAAAAAATCAGGGATCCCTTTATTACAGGGCTTTACTGTACGCCATGTTCCCCCAACACAGTAAAGACAATCAACAGAGTGGCATGGAAACAGAGGGTGTGGCTTAATAAAAGATATACGGTTTCATTAAATTAACTGTTAAATACCCCCCCAAAGAACAGGAGGCAAATGTGCATAACACAAGTGTACTCTTCACTGTACATTTGAATACCAGTATTTATATAAAGAATATTGTATAGGGTTCTGTCTCCAACAGGAGGAGGCTGTGTGGTCCAGTGGTTAAAGAAAAGGGCTTATAACCACAAGGTCCCCGGTTCAAATCCCACCTCAGCCACTGACTCACTGTGTGACCCTGAGCAAGTCACTTAACCTCCTTGTGCTCCGTCTTTCGGGTGAGACGTAATTGTAAGTGACTCTGCAGCTGATGCATAGTTCACACACCCTAGTCTCTGTAAGTCGCCTTGGATAAAGGTGTCTGCTAAATAAACAAATAATAATAATAATAATAATAATAATAATAATCCAGCACACTATGGGGGGAGCGGTCATAACCAACACTGTAGACAAGCGTTTTGTCTGCAAGGGTTAAAACACAGCGAGTGTCTCACGGGTTGTGTAGCGTTGCTGTGCCCTCACAATCCCTGGGAGCTGGGCTGCTGGAGGAGGGGCAGGCCCGGGTGTCATTAACAAAGCGTCCTGGAGAGGTGTGGTTTCCAGTGTTTACATCGTTTAGAATGGGTGGGATTGCCGGGGGACAGGGCCACACTGATCTCCTACCTTCCTTTTACACAGACAGGTTCTTACAAGAAGAAAATCACCTGCTGCAAGCAAGTGTGGGGTTATATTTCAATAGACTCTCATTGTAACTTTCTGCTGTTCTGAAACTGGGACATTGATACAGAGAGAATAACATCATTGTCTTGCATCATCTCTGTTGTCCAGCGGTTAGGGCACTGGGTTTGGAGCCTGGCCATTGTAACTTCACAGACTAGGGAGGGCCAGAAATATCCTTAAGACTGGCACAAAAACCTGCATGTACTTTACATGCATTTCAAGAACACATTTTATCTGAAAGCAAACATCAGTAAAAGACAATCATTAACCACCTTGTTTATTCATCGTGTTAACTACACCGCAGAACTACACAACAGATCTTCTTTTCACTCTACATTTGAAAGAATGTTCCCCCCCCCACTAGCTAAGCCAAACCCTCCCCCCACCACTAAGAGTTAAACAATGATAATATGATTTTGGTATTTTGCTGCAAAACACTAGTAAATCAAACCGCCTGTGCTTTGTTATTAAAACAAACAAACACAATCCGACAGCTGCCCGAGTTACAGAAATGCAAACAAAACAGGAGCAAAAGGGCAGCTGTTCTTTGCTGGCAGGCTCAGCAAACAACACTGAACAACTCCTGCAAAACAAACCAAGTTTGAAAAGCTCTGGCTACTATAGATGTGTATGTCAGCTCCTTATCTAACAAACAAGCCTGCGTACAGTGACACCGCCGCATTTTAATCTCAAATGAAACAGACATTTCCATTCCGAGACGGACACAGCATAATTCAAAAGCCTCTGTGGTTACACAACAATAACCCCAGAATGGCTTCTGGGCAACAGTCTAGTGTACTTTACTAGGCGTGGCAGGTACAGTAGTCACATGGCTTTTGTTTGCAGGGTTTTTTTTTTCTTTGGTTTGGACCGCTCCCCTTTGGTGCAACTTGGTATGGCTGTGAAACATCAGGAGTTATGTGAACTCTGTATGCTTTGTTTAAATCTCTTAGTATGGCCTCAATCAAGTACATTAGTGTAACCACCTCACCTGCCTCCCTAAAACACTTATGCCTCATTCAATGTACTGAAGTGCTAACCTTATCCCATTTATCTTACATACATGGAGAGCATTTTTGGAAGGTAGTTAAAACATGTTTTTTTGTTTTTTTTTAAATCGCTTTATGAAAAATTAATGATTTTTCCTCGATTCTACAAACAACTTGATTATTAACGGATCAGCTTGAAACTACCCTGTGAAAGTGATTAGTATTCAACTTGCTCAAACAGGATTATTCCGCACTGTGTTCAAATCTAACTGGAAAAACAGCCACCGAGCAACAGCTAGTCTAAAACAAAACAAAAGCGCAGCTCTTCAGCTGAACAAGCCGACACATGTGAGTGTGTCGGATGACTAGCATGAGCTGGATTGAAAACAGGGAAGCAGCAATGTGATTAAAAAGGTCATGTTTCAACACATCCTCCTTGTCTGAGCATACAGAGATTAAAGTGTACTGGACTCCAGCACGAATCTACACGACAAGCAGGCTTTCCAGGCTTGAGATACTGTCTACCGGAAAAATAAAAATAAACACAGAATAATAAAGGCAATTAGAAATAGCTTCTCCCCATATGCAAGAGCAGAACACCAAATTAAACCCGTCTTTGAGGGCTAATTAATTGAGCTGCGTTGATGGATTATTCATGGATTGCTGCCAGGGAAACAAAACAAACCAGAAGAGCAACTTTAAAATCTTAAAGCTCTGCACCTCCAAACGCAATCAGAATCTGAAAGAAACTAAGTCAAGCAGACAAAAGGAGGCACGAGTCTAAACGTTTGAAAACGCTTGGCTTCGCAGACCCTAGTCACTAACCTTGGGGTATCTCACATTCTGTAAGGTTGCCCGAGATTAGCTCAGATCGAGGCGTGTGAAAGCCGCAGTTAGTTTCCTGTAGTTTCACTCACACTGACAGTGCAGGAAGTGCGTTTTTTCTGTACCTCTTGCTGACCTCCAGGATGTCAGAGATGTTGGAGAAGAGATGGTGGTGCTCCGTGATGTTCATGGTCTTCCTCAGCTCCTTGGACTTCTTGAAGAGGCGCACCAGGATGTCCAGACTGTGCTGGTACGAGTGTTCGGACATGATGATCTCGAAGATGGCCTGCCACAAAAATAAAAAGAGAAGCGTGCATCGTCACGGGCAATCGCGAACACCAGTACGCTGGCAACACCTGTCCTAGACGCCCACTCTTGTATACAAACGATCTGCAACTGGTTTGAATTATTGCAATGACCGGAATGTGTTCACTAGTCACAACTGACTGCCTTTAACCCCAATATGACCTATACTACAGGAATGGAAGCAAGACCCCTCCCCCAATACATAAACGTTTGATCCATTCCTGGTTTTACAATGAGTTTAATAAGACACACCTGAGCTTGTTACACACACACTGTGGCTGATCAAGCTTATATTAAAACTAGGCATGGATGAGTGTTTGTGTTTGTGCGTGCGTGTGTGTGTGCGTGCATGCGTGTCTGTGTGCGTATTTGTGTTAAGATTGCTCTGGCTGTATGAGAATTAGACGGGGCCTGTGAAGCTGTCAATCGTACCTCCTGTCGCTTGCGCTCCTCGGGTGAGATCTGATCCAGGATGCCTCGTTCTTGTACCTGGCAATAAAGGATCAAATCCCAATTCAATCATCAGCCTTACTGTTTATTTCATGCAGCACTGTCCACGAAGTCCTGGTAGTGGGGGAGCAACCCCCACAAAAACAACTGTTTGAAATCCCCACCCCTACTTTTAAATGCAAGTGCCTAGTTCACATTCTTCATGCATGGCACAGATCTACAAGAATGAGACTGACTGCAAGCAGTAGCAGATTGAGCCATTTCAGGTTTTGCTGAGAGATGCAGTAGTCACAAATCATAAAAGGGAAAGGCTGCTTTGTCCTATTGTATTTCCATTCCAAAAAAGAGAAGCGTACCAGGGACTGCATGTTCTTTCAAACTTTAATACATTCACAAAAAGAATGCGTCTGAGATTACAAGAACTAACCTAAATCCATATTTAATATCAGCCTGGGCCTTTGTCCCAAGTCCCTAAAGATTACCTGGCAAGTCAGCTCACTAGATCTCACTCTTGTCCTATTTCCCTAGAAGCTGTAAGACTGGTTTGTCCTGTATCCCTCCCCCTGCACTGCAGCACTGTTTATAGGGCTGGGTTTGTCTTGCATTCACCCTCAGGAGTATTTTTCCTGCTTCAGTTGAAATGGCAACAGTACAATGAACAAAAGGAAGAGGAAGAGAAAAGACTAGGAGACAAGCACCTGTCCCAGTCTCCTGTGAAGGAGCTGAATCAAGCTGCCGGTATAAAAATATCACGAATGATAACATAAAGTACGAGACTTCTGTATTATACAGAATGTTTAAGACCTGCTTGCCAACATCTGGGCACAGCTGGTAGCCATTAAAGACACAGCTGGGAAAACACACAGAGGGGGCACATGTGTGCATTTCTCATTAGGTCTAGGGTCCAGTGGTATTTCTCTAACCGCTACATAAAATGAGATTAAAATACAGATTAGTCAAATTTAGCAATAAGTTGTGCACTGAGAGCTCAGAGAGAGAGTCTGCAACAGTTTCTCTACTAATGCAGATCAGTACTGCAGTGTTAAACGTTATGTCAGTCATTGTCAGGGGAAAAGCACCCTTGCAGTTGAATCAGATGACACAGCATGGTTTTGAACTGTTAACTCAGTTTCATATAAAACTAATTCAATTCAATAAGAGGACACAGCATTATTTTGAACTCTTTTATATAAAAGTAATTTGATTCTTTACTGCTGAAGCAGGACGGGTAACCATTGTGATTCGCACCCCATTTCCATCACAACAAACAGGGATGGCATTACACCTCCTCCAGCTCACCTCTCCCAGCTGATTAAACCCTCCCTTCCTCCCTCCCTCCTCGCCCCTCACCTCTGGCAGTTGGCTCCAGGTCAGCTGGGTGGGTCGGTAGTTCCTGACCACGATTCCCTCGTCCGGCCCCGGCTGCTCCACGTGCACAAAGTCGTCGTCTGGGTCCTGGTTGCTGGAGTGGAGCCCCCTCTCCTGAATCTCCTGGTACAGCCGCGGCTCTGAGGAGAGAAGCCGGGTCAGAAAGTTAGTCAGGGTCTCCGAGATCGAGCCCCCCTCCCCGGCCGAGGACTCCGGCCAGTCCCAAGCCGGTTCCAGGGAGTTAGCGACCAACGAGAACCTCCGGAACACCCCCTCTAGGGGGGTCTCCCCCTGCTTCAGGTCCATGGGTCTGACCGCTCACAAGAGAAAGGGGACCACTAGTTCTCTCTGTGTGCCACTACCAGCTCCCTGATGTGGCGCCTGCCTGCAGAATCTGATGTGGCGCCTGCCTGCAGAATCTGGCATGTATACTTCAAAACCAGTTTCTTATGTAAAGCACTCAGCCCATGACACAAGCCACGTTTTAACTAACAAATACGACTCACTGGACAAACCCACTTTAAACCTACCACTGGATGCATGCAAGCTTTTTGCTTGATCTTTTTTTTTTAACTATGTCTGAACAAAGTATATGACTACAGAAGCGGTCACCAGAAGGTATCACTGAATGAGAAACAATGTGACATACCATCTTTGAAGGAGCCACCATGCTTTGCATTCCTCTTCCGTCCTAAAGATTTCTGATCAAAAAGAATCAAATATTAGCATGAATTTACTGGAAATGCGCATAAGAGTACAGAGAGGGTTTTTTTTTTCAATCTTAGATAATTATAATAATAATAATGACGACTCAAAACTGATTCTGTTACAATTAAAAAAAAACCTTTAAAGCATGAGACATTTGAAGGGGTGGACAATGCTGTCTTTGTCGATCCTGGTCTTTGTTCCAACCCTGTTCTAAATTGTTTAATTGAACCAATTAAACCTCCATCCAGACTCTGAAGTGGTTCATTATCTCATTAAAATCTGGAGTGGAATGGCCCTCCAGGACCGTGATTAGACACCCCTGTTCTAAATAATAATAATAATAATAATAATAATAAATAATAATAATAACAATAATATTCAGATTATGAAGAACCCCTGATGAAATAAAAGCACTGCTCCTCTGGTACCTTGCTCCTGCTGGGGCTGCGCGGGCTGGGGGCCCTCTCCTCCTGGACGGGTTTCAGAGTGGCCCCTGTCTTCACAGGCTCAGGGGCCCCTGTCTTCACAGGCTCCAGGGCCCCGTTGTGGAAGCCCTTGACCGCCGCTCGGTAGGACTGATTCCTCCGATTCCTGCTCAGCATGCCTCCGCCCTCCTCATCAAAATCATCCGCGTTGTAATCCTCCCAGCTCACGACTGGCACAGAGGCACGCTTCTCCTGCTGCGAGATGGCCTCCCACATGGGCATGCTCACCCCCGTGGTGTGGTACCTCTGCTTGGGCCTGCTGGCCACTGCCAGGCCTTTGGGAATAAGCTGCTGGGTGCCTCGCCTTCGGGAGGCCTCGCTCTGCGTGCTCAGGATGATCTTCTTGGGCTCGTCCTCCGGAGAGGCGGAGAGTTTGGGCAGGGACAAGTCCACCTTTGGGAGGTGCCCCAGGGAGTGGTGCTTTTCTCGGGATGGGGAGGCTGCTGCTGCTGCAGCCGAGGGCTCGCTGCGGCTGGCATCCAGCTGCAGGTCAGAGGCAAACTGTCCCGCCAGCAGGAGTGGGGCCTGGTCTCCCATTGAACCGACAGAGTGCTGCTGGGTCATGCTGTTTTTGCTTCTCCCCCCCCCCTCCAGAAAAACATTAAAAATAACCCCTCTTTCTTGTTTAGAAATCAAAATCTACACCTGCGGGTTCTACAGCACTACAGGAGCTTCTCATCCTTTTCATTTTTCAAGGAAATAAAGATTTCCTGGAACGAAAAAATAAACAAATTAACTGAGATAACTATAACACAATTCAACAAATAATACCACACTGTAAAGGCTGGGGTATCTCAGTACTCCATTGTGGGGTCTTTGTTCCAACCTTCCCAACGCATATAGGAGGCTGTGTGGTCCAGTGGTTTAAGAAAAGGGCTTGTAACCAGGAGGTCCCCGGTTCAAATCCCGGCTCAGCCACTGACTCATTGTGTGACCCTGAGCAAGTCACTTAACCTCCTTGTGCTCCGTCTTTCGGGTGAGACGTAGTTGTAAGTGACTCTGCAGCTGAGTTCACACCCCCTAGTCTCTGTAAGTCGCTTTGGATAAAGGCGTCTGCTAAATAAACAAATAATAATAACAATGTAGGAAAGATGCTGATTGAACCACCACCAGTTTTCCCTTCATCCAGCACATCTGGCTGAGGTGCACAGGTCCAGTCCTTGAGGTCTGGAGCCCCCTGGTCTCTGTCCCACCTGCACCATACATTATATAACAGAAGCAATGTTTCCTCCTTCAAGGTTAATAATTTAATGATACTTATAAAACCTGGAGGACTCCAGACCTTGCAACCATCAGCAATGCCAGCATCAATCCTGTTTTTTTTGTTTGTTTCAGCGATTACCTTGTGAGGCTTTGTAATTTCCCCTCAACCCAGACGCCTATAGTTGGATTCTGTGTCACGCTTACTCACACAACACAGTCTTCCACTCCTCACTCCCCTGCATGTAATCTATTTATAACAGACTCAACACAAACACCGGACAGTTTACTCAACCACAACTCTGAACATTTAAAATGAGGAAAAAAGGACCAAGTGCTGGGACTTGGGTGAATTTAAATTTTGAACTTTAAACTTACCAAATGTCAAAAATTAGTACAAAACGTAACTCTGAAGCAAACACATAAATCAAACTGCAGGGTTTAGCTAATAAGACAATGGGATTTACCAATGTGCGTTATTAAAATAAATAAATAAATAAATAAATGAGGAAAAATGAACTGCTGTGCAATAGGGGTTGACATTCCCGTTTGATTTGCTATTAGTCGAAGGTTTTTTTTTAAATGTTTTATTTAAAACAGATTTCGTTATATAATGAACGTTCCCTGGTTACGTAAAGCGCGTTCTACATCTTGTTTTGTTTTAAAAGCACACCGTGACAAGGCTGTGCTAAAACACGAACAATAAACATACCGTAAACGAAACCTGAACTCAATTATAAGATTAGCCGAGCACAGCTTGTTTATAGCACAGTATTGCCATGTTCAATCCTGGAGAGGAGTCCAAATGCGCTGAACACGAAAACAAAAACAGTAGACCTGGAAGCGATCATCATTCAACACCCCCCCCCCCAAAAAAAACTGCATTAAGTTACGGAAAAACTGCTTATAATTGTTAAATAATAGCAAAGCACTATGCGGTTAGTGCAAGCTCACCCCGGACAACCAAACGTAGTTACCAGCACGTTCCAGCAGGTGTGCAAGCAGGGCATTCAGACAAGCCCTGCCAAAGTAATCTCAGGTAGCAAGCGTAGAAACATATATATATATATATATATATATATATATATATATATATATATACACTGACACTTTATATCTGGATATAAAACGTGCTGCACCACCACACATTTCATTTGCATAAACAAATGATCCAATAAAAAAAGTCGAAATTAAATATAAAACACCACTTTTGCTAAGTACGTTCAACTTTCTTTAAACTTTGCAATCAAGTTTTTTTTTTTTTTATGAACCCCTCAACTTTGCATCGAAGCAAGATCAAACATACATTCTGTCGAGTAAAACCGTTGTTTACTCCACGGCCTATATCTGTTTAAATTATAACAGGAACATTAAACCCGCCTCACTTTCTTTCCTCGTTTCTCTATCTTTTCCTCAGCCGAGTCCCGGAGCTGCTTTCTGTTGAATTTGCCCTCTGTTTCCCAAGTTTCGAAGTCGATTCCCTGCTTCACAGATTCCAATGTGTGTTGCATTCTTTCACTTCCTGAACTCGTCCCTCCCGTCCCGTCTGAGTCAATTGCACTATGGAATGGTGACGTCACTACAGGTGTGCAACGGGCAGCCAGTTACAGTACCATCACATACACAGGTACAAAGAATAGAAATCGCCCAGCGTTATCTTATCCAGAAACCTTACCCACAGTAAGTGTGGGTATCTTATTATACAGTGTCAGTTTAGTGACTCGGTTCACGGTTTGTATTGAGTCACATTTTACTGTGTCTTACCTTTTGTGTCTTTATAAAATGTATTTAATTATAAAAACAGATGTGAGGATTTAGTCAAGTACAGAATCGAAAATACTCGAGAAGTAACAGAGACTTCTATAGTGGGGTCAATAGGGGCTCTACATACAGTATGAAGCATATTTATAATAATAATAATAATAATTAGGGACCCATGGAGACTTTTCCAAGTCTGCTGTACAATGAAACAGGGTAATGTGATTCATCTTGTGAGATACTATTTTAAGAGATAAGTACAGTAACTGTTTCCAGACAGCTGTAGACACAAAATACACTGTGGGTAATATGACGACAGTAACGTTTTGCAGTGGATGAGGCAAAACACTGTAGCCTATTAATCAATTCACTTGTGTTAATTTATCAAATAGAGATTCAGAGACTAGACAGGTACAGATGGACACAATGAGAGCTGGCTGCAAATAGAGCGATTGAAGCTTTTTGACAAGTTTAAAAGAGAAAAAATACTGTACATACACCAACATATAATTATAAACAGTTATGTTTATACCAGTTACTACTACTACTACTACTACTACTACTACTAATAATAATAATAATAATAATAATAATAATAATAATAATAATAATAACAACTTATAAATCTTGTTTTTTTATGTATTCTTTTTTTTTAGATAATTTCTGTAATTGTGTATTAGAGTGCAAAACAATTCCATACACGGTCACGTGTTTTCCAATAACAGGTAACTGCCGTGTTGTACTTTGACATTTGTAAATACCAGTTTGTGCAACAATGCGCCAGCTTTCCGTTTGCACAATACAGTGACCTGATCTATCCAGTACAGCGACATAGGCGCCCCCTGCTGGTAAAAAGCTACATTGTCCTATAAGGAATAATTGTAATCTGTTCGGTGCTAAAGTGACACCACACAGATACAGGCACACACACACACACTTACACATAAACAACACAGTCGAATGTGTAACACATTGGTTACCTGAGACCTACCTGGAGCAGCTTTAGATAAGGATTTTGTGACTTGCCATAACAGAGAGAAATACAGTTTGCTTAAACAGGCACAGAAAAGTTCAGAATATATATATTATATATATATATATATATATATATATATATATATATATATATATATATATATATATATATTTGGACACATGGGGCCCTATTTTGGATTGTAAAGCCTTTGTTACCACATCATTTATTCTTTCTTTTTTTAATTGAATAAACTTGGTTCTTCTAAGTCTTGTAATATTAGGTGTTTTGGTTGTTTTCCTATACTTTATCCTGCAAAAGAAGAATACATTGCTTCAAAATAACACAGCCCTTACAAAAGTTTCCCTTAGTAAAAGCACAGCAAAGCCTTGTGAAGCACGATAAAGCACAGGCAAGCATTGTAAAGCACAGACAGGTGTGGCAAACCATGGTAGTAAATGTATCACAGTATAACCCTTACCGAGGTAAACTTTTATAAGGGAAGGTAGTTACTGTATAAATTTATTTAGAGACTTGTTTATCCATGTTGTTATTTTTTTACATAGATCACATTTAAAAAGTATTATTACAGAAACATAAACCACTGTAAATCCTAATCATGATGGAAATGGATGTTATTACAATTGCCCTTGGGATATTCAGAATGTTTAGAACGTTTTTTTTTTTCATTTTGATGCTATGTAATGCAATTCTATAAATGGAACACTTTTCTTTCTCCAAGCGTGTACATTACAGCAGCCTCTTGAATGCATTCGAGCCTTTAAAGAATATAAGGGAGGGTGTGGAATCAGCTTCATTCTGTCTGTCTCCGTGCTGCTGCATCACTCCCCAAACAGAACTGCTCTGGATAAACACACTGAACACAACTGGCTTTAATAGTGTCTTAACAGATCAGGCCAGTGGCTGTATTTGTTTCTAGTCTATTATTTTTGTTTTCAGCAACCCACAGCAGATAAAGACTGCCCTGCTGCTTTCAAAAACTGGACTTGTACAACGCTCAAGTTTGAAAAACTTTGCTATGCTCTTAGAAAAGTTTACCACAGTACCTTTGCAGTTTTCCTATGATTATACAATGTCATTTACCATAGTTTACTGTGGGTTACCATGTTTTGTACTTTACCGTACATCTCCGGGCTTTACAATGATTACCTATGCATTACCATGCTTTCACTATGCTTTATTACACTTTGCTATGCTTTTACTGTGGGAAGCTTTTATAAGAGCATTGCCTCCTGTTTGCATAATTTTTCTGTTATACAAAAAGTGTAGGGAACAAAATCCATAGACACACCTCAGACATGATTAAAGATTTATTTAATCCCAAGTGATTATTTTACACAAATATACCAAGATACTACATAAGCAAGGCTGCAGAAGATAAGAGACAAAGACAGAAAGAAACATTATACAGGATTTTAGCATACGAGTCTCTCTCTTATATATATATATATATATATATATATATATATATATATATATATATATATATATATATATAGAAAATCTGCTAATGGCAATGATGTTATATAACTCTGCTTTAATAGATATCTTTTTTGCTTCAACATCAATATGGCATCCAATGAATTTAATGTTCCTGAATGTTTACCCAACAAGGAAACATCTTTATTCCATGAATTATTCTTAAATATTTATATATATATAATCTTTATTTGCAAATCTAGCGTACATATACAGGGGATCGGCCCATGCTGTATGTACAACATTCAGAAAACACACATTCAGCACACTTTGGGGGGTGAAATCGGTCTGTGCTAGTGAATCTAGTAGCCTGTTGGTCCCGCTGTTCTTAGCAGTAAAAAGAAAGGCTCAGAAGAGTAAATGAAAAACATTGGGAGATTGGAAATACAACCAAAGTGCTGTACAGCAGCCCAGTCACCCCCCAGCACAGTCAACAGCTAGTTCGTTCTGGTGTCCTTTCTGCCTATACGGTATCAAGGACATCTGCCTGCTTGTTACTATATAATGGAGTTCATGTGTCTGTTTTATTAATTGTTTTACAACACAGCGATTTCCCATAAAGAAGTGAAATGACTGCACAGCTCACAGTCCGTTACTTGGTTACTTTGAGAAGATATTCATACAGGGGTGAGCAGAAACTGGTACTTGCCTTTAAGAAATATTTAAAATCATCAGCAGGTATTCAATCAATCTTTCTGCACACCCCTAATTAACTTAACCTGGAGTGCAATATTAGCTGGTGTATGGAGTTCAATACGTTTTACTTCAACCCAAACTTTAAAAAAATGCTGTGAAAAAAATGCTGCCTTTCTGAATTACTTTACTTAATTAACGGTAGATTAAAAATGTGTCTAAAGTCATCGTTTCACCATGTCAAAAGAATTTAGTACTGAATACCCCCCAAACCAGAAACCAAAAAGTTTACACAGCGAACCTATGACAGCCTAGAGAGAGACCGAGCGAGAGAGAGAGAGAGAGAGAGAGAGAGAGAGAGAGAGAGAGAGAGGAGGTTAAACTCTGTGCCAGTCGTTGAAGGGTTAATCTGTGTTTTTTGAGTTCTGCTAAGCACCCAGAAGAGCCAGATTCCTTAGCCCTGCAGTCACATCGTTAGAGCTGGTGATGCCACTGCAGTGTGCAGCGTGGTGAATGGAGTCCTGGGTGGGACACTACTGCGTGAGTGGCTCCCTCTATGCACAGCACAGGTGTATGTATGTTTTATCTAGACAGGTACTAGGTGTGTCTCTCTCTCACTCAGTGCGGAGAATGTTAGCGCTTTCCTAATGCTTCGCTATGTCTCCTTTCTTCAGGATGATCTGCCGTTGCCACGGCGCCAGTTTAGTCTCGTCATACCCCAGGGTTCGGATTTTTTCCAGCTGCTCCTTCTCCTCTTCATCTTTCTCCTTCTTTGTCCTCTCGTCCTCTTGTCTGGGGTGGGGAGGTAAAGAGAAGCCCGTTTAAATCACTGCAGTTTTTATCACTTTAGTTTTATAGATTTTAAAGTTGCCATAATAACTTATATAGGGCCTTCATGGTTTCGGGTCAAGAGACACTAACTCTGTATATCCCGATTCATTTCCTGAGATCGCAAAATGATTAAAATCATTTAAACCTCAGGGCAGTGCTACAGCAGATCCCTGACAGGAGATAAGACACCATTCTTGCCACTGCTGTGAAATGCCATGCAGTTACACACTGTAAACACCGCGTGGTGATGCTCTTACTGTAATGAACATCATAAGTAGATTAGAGTTTTATAACGTGTCTCTTTATGACCTCTTCTTTATAAGCTGTGCAAGCACAACCTACAGCCAATACCTGCAGTGCCTGTAATGATCAGCCGATTCACTCATTTGCTTGGTTTAACAAAGCTCATGGGAGGTCTTTATGCAAAGAACGGAAAGGCTTACCTTTTTTGCTCCCTGTGCAGCACAGAGTGGAAGAAAAAAAAAAAATAGAAGAAAACAAATAAATCATTCAGAATTTGAACATGCATTTCATTTTGAAACAGAAGGAACAGAAAAAATACAGGCATACAAGAAAAGAAAGACACAAATAACAAAGGAAGGAAATAAAAAAAACAAACTAACGAAATAGAAATAAAGAAAGAAAGAACGAAAGAAAGAAAGAAAGAAAGAAAGAAAGGGAGAAAGAAAGACAGAAAGAAAGAAAGAGAAAAAGAAAGATAGAAAGAAAGAGTGAGAAAGAAAGAAAGAAAGAAAGAAAGAAAGAAAGAAAGAAAGAGAAAAAGAAAGATAGAAAGAAAGAAAGAGAGAAAAAGAAAGAAAGAAAGAAAGAAAGAAAGAAAGAAAGAAAGGGAGAAAGAAAGAAAGAAAGAAAGAGAGAAAAAGAAAGAAAGAAAGAAAGAAAGAAAGAGAAAAAGAAAAATAGAAAGAAAGAAAGAGTGAGAAAGAAAGAAAGAAAGAAAGAAAAAGCAGGATAGAAAGAGTGAGAAAGAAAGAAAAGAAAGAAAGAAAGAAAGAAAGAAAGAAATTTTATTTTTATTGATTTATTTCTTTCTTTGATTTTGCAAAGTGTTTTATCGCGTCACGGAAGCACCCTAACTCACTTTTCGTCTTCCAGTTTCTTCTTCATTATTTCCCTCCTCCAGGCAGGCATAGCTGCTAAGCGAGCTTCTTCTTCTTTCTCCTTGAATCAAAGCAAAACGCAGTGAAATGCATGAACCCACAAAGCAGCTGATTTCTATTGTAATGACTGAACAGAGGCAGCCCTGAACCACACTGCCGTTTAACCAGATTAACCCTGCTGGTGTTTTATTTACATCTCCGGTACGACCCTTGCAAAGTTCCCCATAGCAATACTAAAGTGCAACAAAGCATTGTCAAAGCATGGTCAAGCATAGATCAGCATTGTAAAGCCCAGAGAGGTATGGTTACAGCAGATTAATAAACATGGCAAACCATGGTATGGTAGATGCATAGTATAAACATGGGGAAACTGTAAAATGACAAATTTACCATGGTAAACTTCTGTAAGGTGGGGGGTAAGAGAAAAAACAGGTTTATAGTTTATAGGTTTAGAATGGCTGTGTTAAAGTCAGCCACTGTTCAGAAGAGAAATCAGACTTCTGTCTGAATGTGGGAGAAAAAAAAAAACTGAGCAACACCATTTACATAAAGCAGCACTGTTTACTCATGTGATCGTCCTTGCATTACTGGTAGAATGTCTGGCAAGGCCATTGTCAGCTCAGCCCACAGCTTCACTTCACACTGATGTCAGCTCCACTGTCCTTCGCATTCAATGATCACATGATCACCAGCTGCTAGATGGGGGAAGTTTGCTCCATTCACAGTGGCACAACTTATTGTATCATCTCCTGTTTGGAGCAACAATTTTAAAACAAAGAAATCACGTACGACAGGCTTCTCCCCATTCTGATGCCAGTAGACACTGCACGATACCAGTACCCTCCAAAACCGCCTGATTAAATATGAAGCCTTTGCAGTTCAATGCAGACTGTTTGCTCCTCCTTTGTTACACACTCAGACATATATAATTCAGTCACTAGGCAGTAATGATTAGGTCTCCGAATGCTGTTGAAAAACATATAACTAGAATGAACTCTAACTGCAATCCATGCTCTGTCAGCAATACAAGCAGTGCAGTTTGCAGTCTGCTGGTATCGTTTTATACAGCTTGCTGTTTCCATGCAGTTGAACTGCAGTCCATTTCAATACCACTCTTGCACAGGAGCCTTGACTTTGCAACCTGGGCCCTTACCAGGTGCTTGTGTTTTGCAAATGAGTGTCACTTCGCTGCACCGTCTGACACGCTTAAGAGGCTGTCACAGAACGGTAACCTACAAATAAGTTCATGATTCATAAGCAAACATAACAACCGAACATGCCCGGCTGTTCTAAGTACCTGCTATTCTGTTCCAAGGTTACAAAAAAGCCGTCTCAGTTTGCAAGCATAGCCTCTCCAGCCTATTCAATTGTAATCGGAAGCCAGTGGCGATGGAGGTATCCAGCCCTGCTCATCTTCCACCCGCTATAGTGGAGGATCGCTCTCGGATTCCTGACATGAAGGATTTTCACTGGCAGAAACCCCCCCAGCCTCTCCGTAAGACGATCTACACATTTAATTATTCATTATTCCCTTGGGAATTATAGAATGCAAAAAAAAAAAAAAAAGAATTGAAGTGAATGACAGCAGAGCGGGGAAAGTGAGTCGCGGAGGATTTGTGTTGCAAATGAAGTTGAGTGAACTTTCTACTTTTACATGATGATAGGATGGGCATGTTATCTGCTGTTAATTTGCACTGTGCAGTCTTGAGTGCTTGCTGTCAAACCTCAGGTTTATGAGCTTTGAAGAGTTTCTAGATAGCATTTTCATGCAGAAAACTGAACTGACCCAGGGTGCTTTGACTGTCCTGAACCCCCGATTCCTGCTTAGTCACAATGAGGTTCACTACGGGCAGGTTGGAAAGAGCGTCGGCGTGCTCTGGGCTTGTGCAGATCACTTAACGTATGTTCGGGGGAAAGTCTACATTCATAAGACTGGTCAAGATCAGTCTGACTTGCGTAAAGTATGTTACTGACAGTTAGTAAAATTACTTTGACACTGGCTGAGCGTTTACTGTGTTCTTGAAGTCTACCACAATTTAACTGCTTGCATACAGTATTTGTGGCATTTACACATCTAAGAGGACGAGAGCAAATGAATGGAAAATCGATCAGGAGAAAAGGGCTGAAATAAATGAATGAGAAAAATAAAAACAGAAACTTGATGCACGTTTTTATTATAAGAATGACTTGCAACACGATACTACATACACACAATCAGAACACTTGTAACAGGGTTTCCAGCTTCAAAAACCACATGAAAATTATAGAACACAACCCAACGACTTGCCATGCTAACCGATAAAAGAACAGAACACGTTTCAAATCTGGAAAAATCCAAACACAAAAACCAAAACCTCAAGCAGCAACATATTAACATGCACCATTTCATTCTCTATCCCAATACAGTCATGGTGAGTTGATGATCTAATCTAAACATTACAGAGCGAGAGGTAAACATGCATGCATAGAAAACACAAAGCCTCACACACATGATTTCAAAGAAACTCAATCGTCCTGGAGATGCTGGGACGGGAAACTGATTCCTCCGAGTCTGAATTCAACTCATTACCTTTGCTTGCTGCCAACTCATTGTCACTTCTCGGGGGAACACACTTGCACTGGTTTGGTGACAGAAACCAGGATTTCCAGACTCCCAGCCTCGACTTAAACCACTTCAGCCCACACTGTTTAATGCATAGCCCAGCTACCTCTCTCAATAACAAGGCAAGCAATCAGAATAAAACATTTATCACACTTTCAGACTAGCTGTTTTGTAGTTAAATCATTATTATTAAATCTATACGATACTTGATGTATTGATGACCACAACACACGTTCACATTTGTAACTGCAATCCTCTTCCGCTGCATTTGAAATGTATTGTTCTGCTTTCAAATACTTTCTGTATTGTTCAGTCTTCTGCGTTATTTAGACGTACATGCATGCAAAATGTTTTCTTTTTTGTTTTGCTTTTATTCGGAATCCGTAAATATTTCTAATAGTAACCAGATCATAGATTAATTAAAACCTCTTTTGTTTGACTTGGTGTCTTCGTTGAATTTTTTTTTTTTAATTGCATGGTAATGCAAAAACCTTGGATGGTTTAATAAATGCATTACAGTGTGGGTCAACGAATGAGTAAACTGGGGAACTCCTGACAAAGCCTGCGTATGCTACAGGAAGACCCCTGTCCCCCTGCTGTTGGATTGGGTACTGTATTTCATATACTGATAATATCACATTATGTCCATAATTAGCTAACTCCATGCTACTTCCACGCTGACAATAACCTTAAACTAAATTCTGTGACGGTATCCGAACATCTTGTTTTAAGAAGGATTTACCAGAACCCTTTTGCTGTAGCTCATTTTTAGTTTTTTTTCCCCCGAATGAAATCGATAAGACAACCCCCTCCCCACCCCCCGAAGGTCAAATGTCAAAGAGTTCAGCTTCTTTTTCCTTCCAAAAGGAGAAGCTGCGGTCTATGTATCGACAGATCTCCTCATTGCTGAACTCGCCCAGTTCGGAGATGAGCTGGATGGAGTCCTTTCTGGTTGTAGGGACAGGTTGGTTGAGCTCCTCCACTGTGTCCTCAACACTCGGGGAGCCGAGGATCGACTCTGGTTGAGACAGTACGTCAGGGATGGTTTCCTCGAGCTCTTCGACGGGGCGTGTCTTGTCTGCACTCGCCTCCACCGAGTCCACCTGCACACCATCCACAAAGAACCTCTGCTTGATGTCCTCGAACCCATCTGTCCAGTCTCGCTTCCCGGACTCAATCTCCTCCATCACCTCTTGGTGGAATTTGCGGATCAGCTCCCAGCTGTGGCTGCCCAGCCGGTCAAACATCTCATAGCACAGCAGGTGGCGGAATTTGCGTTCGGAGTGGGACATGCTCATCTCCAGCAGCTGGAAGTAACCCAGCATGAAGAGGTCCAGGGTCAAGTTGTCGTAGCTCACAGGGGCGCCGTTTATGTGTGGGAGGAAGTGCTCGGGCCAGTAGATCATCTGCGCCCTGCTCAGTCGTCTTATCTGCCGCGTGGGGACCTGGCTGATGATGGTCCTCCAGTGGCCGATGAGTTTCCCGACCACTTGCCTCTGCTTCATGAAGCAGATGAGCCTGTCATCCTCGCTGGTTGCATGTTCATAGTCAGAATCGACCTCACTGGGGTCTTCAAAACCCCTGCCCACAGCAGCCGAGATGCTTCTTCTTCTTCTAGACTGCTTGCGTCTGAAGGACTCTGTGAAGGTCCACTTGCGCCAGTGCTCAAGGAACAAGAACACAATCCTCTCCTTCCTCATGTCTATGTATTCCTGGACGTAACTCAGGTCTGTCTGGACCTGAAGACTGCGGGTCAAGTGATCTGGGCTGAACAGGGCGTCTTGATCCATGCTTAAGTTTTGATTGTACTGATCTATCTCTGCTTGACATACATTTTCAGATCCCCTGTAGGTAAGTGGGGCATAGGACGGCATGATTATGGGCACGTCCACAAGCTTCATGTTCGGCATGTCATGGGACGACTGCATGGCTTCGTTTGACCAGTGCAGCTCTCCGCTGTCGTAGAGGTAGTCCTCTTCCAAGATGGGTTCTGATCTGTAACTAGACTCGCTCCCCACCGGCAGTGACCTCTTGCGTTTGTAGACCCTGTTTGGTTTGCTGTCCTCCTCCCTCGATTGGCTTTGCAGCTCATAGTTTGCTTTCAGGTTTTTAACCGACACGCCACACTGCTTGATCTCTTTCTCCACCTCCTCCCTGGTAGAAAATGACTGAGATCTCCCGATATTGACTGAAGCTGCTGCTGCTTCTGCTGCTTGAGGAGACCGAGGAGGGCTTTGTACTGAGCTCCTGTGGTATTCAGGGCGGGCCCGTGGCATCATGTCCAAGATGTCTATCTCCTTGCCACCCAGGGTTGCCAGGAGGACAGCCATGCTTTTCAGGAGAGTGGAGATCTTGCTGCACCAGGCTGGGAGGTCCTCAGCCTGCCCCTGAACCTGCTTGGGGTTCACAGTGAAATGCTCGTGAGACAACGCCACCGATACGGGCAGGAGCTGCTGCAGCTCTTGCTCCAGCTGGTTTAGTTCCTTCTCCACCTTCTGGACCTTGTGCATCACTTGCAGGTTCTCGATCTGCCTCTCTATGCGGATGAGGTCGGCCTCTGTCATGAGCTCTCCAAACGGCCCGAGGATGGCGTTGTGGGTATGGGAGTACCGCCAACCCTCAGGTTGATAGTACCCGGTGTCGGTGAACTGTATCAGGGATAAAAAAAAGAAGAAGAAGAGAGGGACAGGGTTTCCCTCAGGATGCTGATTTATGCTTTTTTTCTTTCTTCTTCACACATTTGCTTTACATGGATTTAGTGGTGTAATGGCATTGCCCGGAAAGCTTGCAGGTTCATGATGGAAGTTGGAGAAGGAAGGGTTGGAAGTCAGTGACAGTCAGCAGTCATGCACTGAAAAGAATCAGCCATACACGTGGTGGGTCCTCCACACTTTTCTTTCTAATAGAGCCTGATCTAAACAGTTAAAACGAAGGCACTGTAACACAAACAATCAACCGCTCTGAGAAGTACTGAGGCTTGTTTTGAGAACCCTGACATGGAAACGCCATATAAAAGGAGCAGTTAAGACACAAGAGCCATGGAGCAGTCAAGAGAGCAAGACTCGGAAATGAGAAAGATGCTTATACCTACAGCCATTCATGAGCATACTGTTTGTTTTCTACTAGTTACCGACCAGTGAGGGAGGCCCCAGCATCACACCACTGAATCAACATGTAATAATTTAGAGCTGCAGTATACCACCGCCAAGTTCTCAGTTACAAAGAGGATGCAAATATCCATTCGGTCACTGGACACCAATCTAGCTTCCCAGGTTTTAGCATTTTCCTGGCTCTCTTTCTGTATATACATATAGAATATACAGCAGACCATTACAGTGGTTTCATTGAGCCATCTGACATGTCTTTGTATCAGACAAGAGGGCTCATAGCAGTTGGTAATGGCTGATCTTTGGTGGGGTTGATATCAGCTTGTATCGTACAGCCCCCTCTATCACTGATCTCATCGCTGTGTTATTAGGTACCCTATATTACTCATCTCATGGCTGTGTTATTAGGTTTTAGGAAGCAACCTTGGAATGGATACTGCAACTTTAAAGTATCCATTTTTTCACTCAGACAAACAACTCCAAAAAATGTCACACAGACCACGCAGAGAAGATGCCCTTTTGAACTCCAAAGAGACACTCTTGTACTTTGCCACGCTACAATGCCTGCATACGTCGCACCCTTAATAGGCCATATCCCTATTTATTTTAAACTTCACGCTATGAAAACCAACCATCCGTCGACCACAATGCTCGGAAACTGGTTTCTGCACATAGTGAGCTGCTAATGGGCCAGTTCACCCAGAAGTACAGACATAACTAAACATGAGAATTGCAATCTAATTCATTTTGTAGTTTGTAAAACAAACAAACTGCAGCATATTAGAATACATATATATATAAAAACTATGGAGAGGCAGTCTGGTTGATATTTAATACACAGTAACAGCTGTTGGTACTTGTTAGTGAGGGAGGGATTACAAAGCAAATATGCACACCTATAGACTGCACTCGGCAGGCAGCGCACAGCACAGGGCTAATTCAAACACAGGCTCCTTAAGCTGAGCTGCGTAAACTCTGGATGAACTATCACTTTGCATGTCAGTTCAGAAATGCATGACTAAGAGAAAGTTATTCACAGGGGTATAGGCTGTGCGACTCTAAAATATTTACAATTATTGATTCCTAAAGCAGATCCTGCGCTGGATTTATAACTAGGCATGTCTGGAATTCACTCTCCTTCCACTGGGATTTTCACAATGCATGTATGTTTCAGCATGCATCTTCCCCTTGAAGTTTCACATATAAAATATGTACATATTTTAATAATCAAAGCTTTAACACAAAGTAATAGATTTGGAGTTAGGAATGTCTTTTGAGATCTGCTTTTCTAGCATCTAATGAACTGCAAAACTGCAACCAGGTCATCTCATGCAATGCAGGAAACAATCCCCCAGTCCCCACTGGTTCCTGGGTCCAGACCTTCTGGCTCTAAAAGGATGGACTGGTCCGTGCACGGTATGAGCCTCGAACATTACTGGAATGAACTGTTGCTTTTAAAAAAATAAGCAATGCAAAATGTTTACTGGAGCAAAAGCTCTGTTAATACTTCCCTTTGATGCAGCTTGTACCTCGTTTCCTGCAATAGCTGGAGACCAAGAAACCAGCAGGACCCCGCCCTCCCCTGCCCTCCTCCTCGCTCTCTCTCTCTGCTCTGCGTCTCCTACCTTTCGCCTGCTCTCGTCCTCCTCCTGGATCTTGAGCTGCAGCTTGCGCACCATCACCTGCCGCTTCCACTCAGGGATGGGCATGCCGCCCTCGTCGTGGGTGGGCACAAGGGCCTCCATGTCTGCCAGGCTCATCTGGCTGGGTGGTTTGGACTCTGCATTCCCGTTCACCACCACGGGGGTGGGCTGCTGCTCTGTAGTCAGGGCTGCTGCCAGGGACTTGGGGCTCTGCCTATCGCTGGGGGGAGGTGTGGGGGTGGCAGGGGGCTCTGTGGGGGTGGTGGTGGTCGCTGTGGGGCCTGTGGATGAGAGCTGGGCAGTAGGAGCTATTGGGCTTACTGGGTCTGTTGAGGTCGGGGGTGGAGATGCAGGGACCTCTGCCTGCAAAAGAGAGATAAAAAGCAGATTTAATATAGCAAAAGCACTGTAATCTAGCAGCCTACATGGGTTACTGATTAAAACATTTCTGGGAGCACCTGGGCTAGGTTACAGAGACAGGAAGGAAAGCCCTGGCATGACTACAAGCAATCAAGGCCTCTGTCAGCCAATGAAAATACAAGGAATCAAGGCCTCTCTCAGCCAATGAAAAGTCTTTAACTGTTGTCCCTGGGACTGTGAACTGGGTTATTTATTTATGTGAAAAGTAGGTCTGAAATTACTTTTGTTTCAAAATTGTTTGAGGGTGGGGGCCACTGCGAGGGAAGGGTTTAAACAAAAGATGAAAACACAAAGCTCCCACTTGTTCTCTTTCACAGAGCGCTAATTCTAGCTTTTTAGGTTTAAAAAAAAACATGCGAGTCAGATATGAACGCCGTTGAGAGGTTCAAACTCGCTGACATTTGCTGATCTGTACAAATAACCCCTTTCAGTAGCCCTTTAACTGGTTTGCCAAAAAAAAACTTTTAATTGTTTATTAATGAGCAGAGCAGCAGTTGGATTCTCCGGCAAAAGCAGTGCTTTTGTATAAGTAGTGACAATGCCACAGAGATTTGGTGCTATGAGGAGCAATAGCAAACTGGGGCATGCCTGAAAAAAAACTTTGCACCCTATTATAGGCTTTAAATATTCATCGCTATTAAAAAAAAGTCTTCATCTGTCATAGTTATTGATCAGCAGGCTGTTCTATAAATGGATGACGCAGGAATGAAAAATAAGAGTCACCGTTCACAGCCATGGATTTTGAAGCACAAGCAGAAAAGCAAACAGTCAGTATGCTGCTTGCTTGTTTTTAATACTGTATGGAATACTGTAGCTCTAGATAAGCCTTGGAGGATTAAGCCAAAGCCTAATGCAATAGGCAAGATAGTTTCATCATTCCATTGTACTGTATGAGCCCGAATGCAAGCGCATGGGTGACTACCACTGATGCCCCACTGCTACACACGCATCACTGGATAATGAGTCACCAGTAATGACTAGTTTGGGCTGCATTCGTGTTTATAAATGCTTATTAAATGCAGACACTTTAAGCACATTGCAACAGATCTTCAGACCCTTCAGTCACATGTCAGCTGTGAACTGCATGCCCACTGCATTTTCACATTCAGCCGGGTCTAGCTCCCTCTTGCAAGTCTGCACGTGTGCATCTCTTAGCCACTAAAGTCAAACAGGAAATAACCATGCTTTATGAATGCAGCTCAAGTGGTTGACTAAAAGTGTTCAGAAATGTAACAGAAGTTTAGGCAGACAGACCTGCCCAACGCTGGTTTGCCTGAACTTCTGCTATTGGTGTTACTGAGCGTGTTATGATCGAGTGTGTGCAATTGGAACCTACGTTTGGGCCAGTCTGCCCGCTGCCAGTGTAGACAGTGGTGTACCCTTTAGCCTGGGGTGTTGGCTTCAAATTCCTCCCAGCTTTGATTTCCGCCAGCAGATCCGAGTTATCAACCGTCGGAGACATCATATTGAACGACTTTGTACCTAAAAGAAGAAAAGCAAAGTGAAAGTCAACAAAACTTCCATGTTGTTCTGTACGTCCGCAGTTCTATATCATATAAAACCTGGGAATTGGTACCTTTTTCCAAATCCTATTTCAACTTTGAAGTACTGCAGTTGATACAGTTCGAATTTCTTTGCACAGATTAGAAGTTTGATAAGCTAAATCTACGCCAGTAGAATCTCAGCAGATACTGTCGTTAATAATTGTGAATCGTAGACTCAGCAATTCTAACTTTCCACTCTTTCTTTATAATGGAATATGAATGCAGTTGATCTTTTCCAAGAGCATACTGTCAACCCTTCCTAGTGTACAGTCACAGCAATGCAATCCAGAGCTGAAGAAGTAATACACAGAAACAAGAAGAAAGCAAAAAAAAAAAAAAAAAAAAAAAACCACAAGTAAAAGACACAGCCTTTTAAAAACGTGAACACCAGGTACAATCAAATTCAAAGCAATCCATGTCTATTGCCTGATCACGAAAACCAATCAAACCACTTCTTGTCTGTAAAGCAAGTGTAATCACAGGACAGATCGACAGTATAGTAATAACCAGGTACGGTTTTATTCATACAGACCTTCAGACCTTTTACCAGCATATTCAGCAAACCCACACACACATAATTACGTTACCTGTCTTTAAACTGTCTTTAAAAACCTCTTCCGAATCCAAGCAACAACAAGAACTGTTATCCCTCTTTCATGCCTGCTTGGGTTACAGAAACTCAAGAGAACGAGTGTGTTGGACAAAGGCTGGCCAGGCTAATGACTCTCGCTCTAGGAGAATACAGTGCTATTAGGAGGCCACCGAGGCCCGAGGGATCTAAAGGAATCGGCTCTAATGAGCAACGACGTGGATCGGCAGCCAAACTGGGAAGGAATTAAGGCCCCCCACCCACCCACACACCAGTAACCAAACTGTACAGCGTTCATTCACGTGGAGGATTAGTGACAAGCATCTGAACACAGCAACAAGACACAGTGAACTCCAGCTAATGACTCCCAGTCTCAGAAACTCCCTCCGACCACAACATCTCTTTATGTTTCAATGCTTTATACTGTATGCTGTATGTATGCCCCAACTCCAAAATCTTGGAATTGCTTCATACTTCAATCCATACACCTTTTTATCGCTTGCTGCGTTTTATATGCACTGGATCCAGATTATCTCCATTTTCCATACATACAGTTCAGCATACGCTAAACTCTCTTTTGAAATTCTCTTTGAGAACTGCACGACTGCATTATCCAGGCACATTGAAATATGACTTAAATCCAAGGTAAACAACAACCACTTAAAGGTATTTGATTGGTTAACAGACCATTGTCCTGTACAAACATAATAGATCTGAGCACAGGGGGCCTGAAGCGGACCCAATACAGATCCAGTACCGTCTCACAGCCAGGCGCAAACTGGCTGTCTGAACTCCCAGAGTGCAACCAGACTCTTGCACAAGGAGTCTCCTCTACAAAGCCGGACAATGATGAAGACAAGAAACCAAAAGGAATGCATGCGTTACAGGGTGGCGGCTGGGTGTGAAACCGCCAACCCCACGAGCCGCAAGCAAGCGCCTTAACCACTATGCAAAACAGCTGGGCTCGTCTGCATTTCATGCTTTTACAGCTTTTAACCTCATCTCATCTCAGGACCGAATCCGTGACGGCAGTGTATCACACGACACTGCCCGTTACACAGCATCTGACAAAGTTCAACATAACTAAACACTCCTCTATAAAACTAAAACTACATTAAAAAAATAGGGCAGCTAGACAAAAGGTCTAGTTGAGTGTTGTGATTGAGGAAACTAAATATCTAAATGAAGTTTCAGCAATGACACATCCCATTCATATTATATACACTGTATCGCTGGCTCTATGGAGCTGTTCAACGATAGCACAGGGTTCTGGATGACATCATGAAAACTCATATTTATTTACACTGATCCAAATTGCACCGTTACCATAAAAGCAAACAAACATTACATCTCATGCAACTAAAGACAAAAAGATCAACTGTAGCTGAGATCTTTATATTGCACAACAAAAGTAACACTAAAACCAGGCTGACCCATATATACAGAAATAATTAGCACCAAAACAAAGCCTACCTTTAGTTATATCCTTAACCTCAACAAATCCACAAAATATGTACTGTATCTCCAGTAAGCATCAAGAGCAGTCCATCTACACTTCTCCTCACGCACGCCAGGTCTCACTGCAATGCTGATATGCAAAGTGCCTTGGGTGTTATCCTTTGATGGGGTTTTGAATGAACAGGGGCGTGGAAAGGCATATTGTATCATTGGAAGATGTACAGCCCAGGCTGGCTGCATCTGGAATTGCAACAGGTGGCTTTGGGAAGCTCCCATTCTTCTGGATCCACACAAGAATAAACTGGGATTCAATATTTATGAATAGGCTGTCACAATGGAACAGCAGGTGTGTGGAACCCATAATGCTGTCACAATGGAACAGCAGGTGTGTGGAACACAGACAGAATGTTGGTGAAATGACACGGCCAGCCTCACACTGTCACGTCATTTTCTATTGCACACCTGCACAGTTACAGGTACATCTCAGACTTAGCGGACTAAAGCATTAAAATAAATATACAGAAAATCTCTTTAGCAGTCAAGTGGGTCTATTTCAGTAATTTTATACAGCCTTAACATTTATAAAAACTGATTTTCTACAGATGTTATTTGATTGTATTTTTTGTATGTTGAGGCTGCAGTGTCAGTACTTACTTTTCATTTGTCTGAGTGCTTCTAGGTTGCAAAGAGACGTAGCATTTAGGGGAGGGAGAGGGGTGAAGGAGCAGTGCAGACCGGGGGAGCGAGGGGGGAGAAAGAACAAAAGAAGGGAGGGGAAGGTGGGGATTGTGTTGTAGTCACCCAGAGAGGAAATGACACAGCATCACACAGGAGGGTTTGTGTTGATGTCAGGCATGGGAAAGGTGGGGGCAAAACAACGGATGGTGGAAGGATTAGAGTAAACAGGAAGGAAGGGTAAAATAAAAAGAACAAGAAAAGAAAAAAAAAAGATCTTGTTAGTTAAAATGGAAGCAAAATGGGGCCTGCGTTAGAAAAAACAAAACAAAATATCTTTTAAAAAAAACGACACATTAAGTGACCCTATTTGTATTTGAATTACATTGGCTGTGTTATAACTCCATAGTTCTCCACTCAAGGATGTCCTTTTAGCACATGAAAGGAAGTCAGCATTTAAAAACCAATGTTCACGCGACGCTTTTAAAGGATTTAAAGCATTAACATATTGTGTTGCTTTGACTTAAATGATAATAATACTCTGTCCGGACAACGGAACAATCTGACGAATGCATCTGCAACAGCAGTATCCTTTAACTATCACTCAATGTAAATGAATGTGTCACGCAATGCCTTAAATAGAGAGCACCGAGGACCCAGTCAGCTCAATAAGGATTTGCAATCAGATACAAATAATAAAAACAAAATGCAAAACAAAACAAATGAACAAGCGAACAAACGCTCAACCTTAACTACTGACCGCCAACATTTTTCAGGAGAGCTGTAACAAGCATACTGAAGGATCAAAGGCTTTCAGGGTACCAGTATAGCCTGGCACTGCCTTGATAACAGAGTCTCTTACAAGCACACTGCCTGTAACCTGGTACCAGTAACAACATTACAGAACACAACACCGACTCCCAGGTAATTATACCCTCTGTTACATAAACATAATACTGCCTAGCTCATGTTTTTATAATGTGCTATTGCTCTTCAGTGATCCATTGCTGCTTTCAGAACAAACACATTCTGCAATAACCAATACTTTCCAGCAAACAGGTGGACGGTCTTTTCACAACAACTTTCATAACTAGCATCTTCAAGCAAACATCTTCAATTAAATAGAATAATGGATGTCTTTCGGCAAAGGATGACACAATCGGGTTGCACAATAGTTTTCTACAGCACAGAGGTGTAACAGCCAAGAGACCCGTATCAAGAATAACTCAGATTCATAACATGTGACTAAATTACCTTGTGAAGCACGGCTATAGAGTACATTAAAACAAGGGTTTAAAAATCAACAAAGCAAGTGTCATACTGGAGTCGATCCAAAGACATTCACACAATGAATGCTCAATTCTGATTTCTATTAGAGCCTCTGATAAACAAATCACTTGACACTGAGTTTACTGCATGATTAAACCCAATGTAAAAATGCTTTAAAAAAGTCTGTTCAGGAATTAGACAGCTGTACAAAGTCAAGATGAGGCATGCCTTGGACAATTGCCTAAAATCTAATTCGACAGTACAGTGCTTTTAAAAAAATGTGTTTTTTTTTAAAATATGAATTAATAAATACAGGGCTGCCCTGGAAAAGCTTGCAAACAAACAATTTCATTTTCTTGAAATGATCTTTCCTTCATCTACATGTTTTGTGAATTTTGCTGCTAATATGAAGCAACGCTATGTGACTCTGTGGTTCTTTTGCACAGTAGAGGAGGCTCAGCGCCAGAGTATAACTCAGGGGTACTCACTGCCTGCAGAGGAGGACGGTCGTCGTTGGGCGCTGTTATCCTGGGGCGTGTCGGTGGGCAGCGGAGGGGGAGGGGGAGGAGTAGGCATGCTCTCTGGGAGAGGGGGAGGAGGTGGGGGGGCTGGCAGCACCTCAGAGGTCCCGTTCTGCTGGCTGGTCCCACTCGCCGCTGCTTCTTCAAGCACGACAGACCCCTGGGGTTCAATTAAAAGAATAGAGGATGCATAACTGAGATGCTGTTACTTCTCTACAAACCAGCACATCTATATCAGCTGTCCTCACAGCTGTGGTGCAATGTGTCCCCCTGACCAATGTTGATATAATCCTGAATTCTGCAAAAGTGTTGCATCATAAGAGTAATTTAACCCATTACAATAGACTGTGCTTCCAACCTCTGCAGCTGGACAATTTTATACATTTGCTGCCAATGCCATTATATTTGACCTTTTGGAATAAGCAGTTAGTTTATTGTCTACGTAGAGAAAACAACCTTATGGGAAATACCTATTCTGTACGTGCCACTGATCTGTGCTGAGGAGCTTTTTGCTCTGTGTAAAAGGGCTCCAGCTGCTGCAGCTGCAAAGCCAGCATCAGCTCATAAAGTGGAGGTCTTGCATCAGCAGCCGTCAAGGGCTCTCATTCAGATGACTAGCTGGGCTCCGTGTTCGACCATCTGGTAGACAGTGACAGGCAGATGGAGCAAAGGGAGACTCTAATAGGCTCAGCAAAGATTACACTGACCACCAGCCCACAACACTAAACAACATCCTGCCACGCCATTCCTGGGAATATCTCATACCACCTAATAGCATCCCGAGTGGAATGGGGCTGATCCACGAGGCTTTCAGAGATCACCCCACGGCTCGATCTTAATTGGAACCTGCCGGCTTTATACTCATAGTGCATAATTCACTTTGCATGCTTCCTTATTGCCCAAGTACGAACTATGCATTTGTTTGGAAAGGAGGGGTCTGACGAGGGCAACTCATTTCTAGTTTTTAAATGTAATCAGGCTAACTTTGCATTCTGCATCAGTGTTTTAAAAAAATAAATCACTTCAAATGGATGGTTGCATATTACATTTAAACTTGCCCCCACATAAACAAATGACATTTTGCATGTTTCATATGCAGGGTAGTATATGCCAGCTGCTGTAACAAGAGAGCATCTGCAAGAGTAAGGTAGCAGGTTATATCTTTGCAGATTTCATTACAAAAGACAATGAATTCGGCTGGGAGAGGCTCTTAGACTGGAATGGGCTGATGAAGGAGATGTAATTGAGCACCAAGACCCTCACCTAAGCAGTTTTCTTTTGAAGGTTTTGCTGTGCAATTGTACTCATGCAAACTGAAGAGTGACTGTGCTGTGTGTTGCTTTTAATAAATCCCTCTGGACATGCTTGTAAACGACATGGTGCACTTCAGTGATTTTTACTGGTTTCAAAGTATTTTATATGAAGAAATCCGGCCAAAAGTTTTGCATCACCCTAGGGAATAAACTCATTTTGCTTCATAAAGTCGAATGAAACCTGCTGAATAACTTTACGTTAATGTATCAAATGATACACCACTTTCTATTTTCCCATATACTAACAAAAGGTAGACTTTTGCGATATCATTTTGTAGTTTCTTTGATGACAGGTTAAATAAAATATCTAAATTATGTTAATATAGCTTAATCCTAAAATTCTAGGTGATGCAAAACTTCTGGCCATAGCTGTACCTTAAACTTAGCCCTAACCTTAACGTGGTAAGTTGAGCTAATCAATTAATAGATTTTTTTTTCAACTTATTTCATCCAGTCCAGTAGCTCTCATACACCAACACCATGATTAATGACGTCACAGTGACCCTCACCCCGAACCCAAGGCTCCAGCCTTGCACCCCCAGCCACGCCCCCGACCCCTCACATCATACCTTCTCGTTGGGTGCCATGGCCCTGCTCGCCGGTTTGTCCGCCGTGTTGCTGCCGAGTGATTTGTAGTAATCCCCAGTACTCGGCTGCTTGTTGAAGTTTCTGGATTTCCTGTTGGAGTCGACTCTTCTCAATCTCTCTGGGGTGCTGTCTCCTAGAATCAGCTGTGCGGCAAAAACAAGAAGGAGGAGAACAGCGCTACTAAACAAAATGGAACGCTGCGCTAGAACAATACTTACTAAATGAAATAAAGACAATTAGCCAATTTGAATACATTAAAAAAAACACCCCTTCCGACAAAACAAAGAGTGATTCTGTAACTTGTACTACACAAAAGCTGCGTTTGCCTTTTGTTTGACCTCAATAGATTAAATGACACATGCTCAATGCAAATGAGCTGGTGGTGGCATGCAATGGACAATCTGACACACACAGGGCTCCTATTGCACTGTAGTTAAAGCCTTTCTGGGCTTAAACGTTTTTTAGAAACATCCACCACAACACTTCTCAAAGGGGTGCGGACGTAGCTTACAAAGGCTGTCCGTAAATAAACAGACCTCCTTGTCTTTTTTACTTTGGAGAAGTCTTGATTTTGAAGAGTATTTTGTGCATGCATCGCGTGTGAGCCTAAACCCCTTCTGCACTGCGCGCAGTTAGATCTGCAGCAGGCAAGGGTCAAACTCCAAGCTCATTTCTGCCGTGCCTGTGCTGTTGCAAGCTGGGTTGTTTGCTGTAAATCTAGTGGTTTTAAAGGGGATCAATGCTTTCATGCAACAAATACAGGAGCAGGTTTCACCATCAGGCTTGCAACAAAAGGACTTTTCATTCAGCTTTTCATTTCAGCTTTCCAGTGACAATTCTGCTGAGCTCTCCTTATCCAGGTACTAAGCTGCCCAGTTAACCATTACAAAGGAATTAGAGACTCAACAGCAAGCAGGTCCAAGACACAGAATACCTGCATAAGGTACTGTACATAGACACAAGAAATACTTCAGCTATTCTTTTGTACTGTATACGAAAGAGACCTGATACAGCCAGTTTTACCTACACACTACCTGCTAGATAGTGAAAGGTAAATGATCTAGCAAGCAATGCTGTTGCTTATGTGAAAGGATCGCTGGCAAGGAAAGGGGGAGCTTTCTCATTGGCTCGCCATTGTTCCTCGTTATGGAACTTGGACTTTCGTTCCAGCGAGAGTTTGAAGATTCTATGCTGGCTCTCAGGTTTGATAATGGCCATTCACCTGGGAACGTGATTGTCTTGTATATCGTATATCACAGAATTCAGTTTCTAAAGCCGGTTGAAAAGTTGATGGGACACAACTGACTTCTGTGAAAACTATATCACATCCATTGATGAAAACACATCCATTGTTACCTAGCAGACTGACCAGCCCCATTGCCTGAATGCATGCTAAATTGCTGTTTTATTAACAATGACCAGTGATTTGTGTTATACTGGATAGATAGATAGATAGATAGATAGATAGATAGATAGATAGATAGATAGATAGATATGGTTAAGCTTATAAAATATATTGTCAATTGTACATTTCCTGCTGACATAGCTAGAAATTTGCTAGTTAAAGTTTCCTGTAAATTTACAGAATTCAATCTGAGGGACTGGACACCATATGTTTTTTCAACCAGCTGTGTATTTTCCTAATGCAAACAGAGGATTTGAATGGCTGGCTTCACACAGAAACAATAAGCAAATCCTGCAGCGAAGACTGTCTGTGATTTTCCCTTCATTCTACGGAACAACACCCAGTATTGCCCGACTCTTATTTTCTAATACTTTTATTAACATATGAGAAATAACAGATCCATCCTGCAACGAATAGTGAACAATTTATTCTCTGCCACTGGCTTTTTATTTGAAGTTGTCCGTGTTTGGTACAATTTGCCCATATTGCTCCTAAAGTGTGTTGTTTCTTGAGCACTTTCAGATGCAGCTGAGTGGCAAACACTGTTGCAGCAGCAAAGGTCATTCAAAATGATCTAGACAGCATTCAGAACTGGGCAGACACATGGCAAATTATATTTAATACAGAAAAAGTGTAAGGTACTGCACGCAGGCAACAGAAATGTGCATTATAAATACCACATGGGAGGTAATGAAATTGAAGAAGGAATCTATGAAAAAATCCTAGGAGTTTATGTTGACTTAGAGATGTCTTCATCTGGACAATGTGGGGAAGCTAAAAAAAAGGCCAACAAAATGCTCAGATATATAATGAAAAGTGTTGAATTTAAATCAAGGGAAGTAATGTTAAAACTTTACAATGCATTAGTAAGACCTCACCTAGAATATTGTGTTCAGTTCTGGTCACCTCACTACAAAAAGGATATTGATGCTGTAGAATGAGTGTAAAGAACAGCGACCAGAATTATCCCGGGTTTAAAAGGCATGTCGTATGCAGACAGGCTAATAGAACTGAATCTATTCAGTCTTGAACAAAGAAGACTACGCGACGATCTGATTCAAGCATTCAAAATTCTAAAAAGTATTGACAATGTCGACCCAAGGGACTTTTTCGACCTGCAAAAAGAAACAAGGACCAGGGGTCAGAAATGGAGATTAGATAAAGGGGCACAGAGAATGGTGGGAGTCTGGAACCAACTCCCCAGTAATGTTGTTGAAGCCGACACCCTGGGATCCTTCAAGAAGCTGCTTGATGCGATTCTGGAATCAATAAGCTACTAACAACCAAACGAGCAAGATGGGCTGAATGGCCGCCTCTCCTTTGTAAACGTTTTTATGTTCTTATGTTCTTATCTGTATAGAGAAACAAAGCACAGGGAATAAAGTCTTCTGATTGGCTAGTGAAGATGGCATGGTTTAGAATACATGACATGAAGCACATAGCTTTACAAGAATCTGTTGATAACCAGCTAGGTGAACTCCTGGGCTGTGCCAGTTCAGAGACGCACACTACCACAACCAATCCTACCCTTTCACTCCTCCAGACCACTAGCCTAGATAACTGTAGGACACCAAAATTGTTCCAGCACAGTTAATGACACGAACAGCTAGTTCTGGGGTAATACTGTTGTCTCTTGTCATTTCCATATGATTACATTTCCCTGTAGCGTTAATGTAATTGAACCTCAACATCAAATGAATATATGTTTATGCCACGCAGAATGAAACATCACTGCATTTTGTCCCTTTTTATTTCCTAAGCAATCATACCAAGTTAGGGTCTACAATGGCTTTTGCTGTTTCCAAAGCTGCATGTTTGCATACACCTACACTGTCAGAAATGGAGTTCACGGAATACACAGCATACATCCTCCAATATGATTTAAATGAGCTGCTGGTTATAAACACTAAAAGACCATATATTACCATTTCAAATATATATACAGGCTCGATCTAAAAAGCACAATATGAAAAAAATGTACCAGTATGATAAACTCCTCCGATAAGTACTCTAGTCTCCGACACATACATTGTGATTACTTTTCCTTTAATCTGTTTCCCTCTTTCACTGCCTAGTCCGTATATTTGTTTTTAAATCAGACTAGTTCCATTTGCATTTCATAACCTGGGTTCGTCTAGTAAGCTATATACAGACTTTATATATGAAAAAACTTTTATTGTATGACTGAGGGTCCCTAAAGTTACAGATGAACCATCCTTATAAAAGCCTCAATAATACATTGAACTGGTACGAAAAGTAAAATATTCCCTTACCTGCAAGTTCCCTGTCTGTCTCCAGCCGCCTGCCTTGCCTGCACTGAAAAGCTGTGGACTGCAAAGAGCCCAAGTGTCACCTGATCTCTAGTCCCTGCTACCTGTGTCACACTACCTGCCCTCTCACTTTACCCATGTCCCTCATTAATAATCCACACCTATCAGATCACAGCGACAGACATGACATCACTTTCCAGTCCTGGACCAATCAGGGAGCTGCAGGCTTGCATCTCTCCCATGCAAAGCAGTGCATAATGAACTAGCTTTGCAGTTCACCTAAAAAGGTATGGTGGGTGCTTATGCTGGTTTTAGAAGGAATTGCTGCATTTCAGAACAATGCATTGTTGTTATGCTGCACTTTTGCTGCAATCTGATCGAGTCTGTTACATGTTGCATATTCGGCTGCCAAATGATTGAATCTGGAGCATACTTTAGGTGCATTGAGACCTCCCAGTAATAATCTGTTAAACTACAAGCACGAGTCAAACACGGATATAATAAAGCAATAAGACACTTCATATGCAAACCCTTTTTTTTCAAACTGTTCGGAGTACATCTATCTGTATATTGGGGGTGCATGTGATAATAACACAGCCCTGTTCTGAAAAAGTAAATGAGGGTCCTGTAACTGACTCAGATGCTGATGGACAGCTTAACCCTTTTCCTTACAGGAAGTGCTAAAGCTGAGAGAGGGCTCCCTTTGCGAACACAAATAGCAGCTCTTTCCTGTTGCATAGCAACAACACAGGAAAAAACACAAGGCCAGACGCAGAGGGGATTATCGATGACTTATTAAGAAAGATCCACATTTGGGTTTCCAAGGCCAGTGAGGTAGCTTCGGGAAGCAGTCGCTCTCAGCTGTGTTTCATCAGATTCATTGGCTTTGTTGTCAGGTTTATATTTTCTCACTATTTCTGAAGTTTCAAGTCAATTGTCACTTTCAAAACTGCTACATCAAAGCAAGCGATTTATTTTCCGAATGGCATGTTTTGCATTTGCATTACATTTATATTTTCCATTCATTTAGGTTTACCAATAAATGCCACGGCTGGCACAGGGCATTAGCATTTTGCAGCTGCACTTACATCCCATGCAAACCGGATGCAGACCTCCATGAACGATACATAATCCGCTGCTACTGTCTAACGCACTGGCCTTAAATCAGTTTGGTGGTCACAACATAACCCCTGCCATAACACTGTCAAGGGGGTGTTTGCAGAGCCATCATAAGCAGCCTGCAAGGTGTTCACACTAATCTGCAGCAATATGTGAACCTTCTACAATGATCACAGCAGTAATGTGTGCAGCCTTGCATAGGGACACACCTACAGTGCTATCAGCTGTGTGAGTGAGTCGGAACTTGCTGTCTTGCCCATTGTAACTTGAATCCAAGAAGCAGCTGATTGATATGTATTACACAGTAATTTGCATAGCAAATCAACCAGTCGTGAGAGGGTTCAGTCCGTTTACATAAAAGGTTGTGTATTGCACATGGGGTCAGCGCTGGTTCTGATCTGGTCTTGTCATACAGCATTTTGCCACGTTTCCTTTCTGTATTGTGCTGGTTATCGTCCCCTGCTTCTTGTGTGTGTGTGTGTGTGTGTGTCTCTGTTCCTGGGCTCCTGCTTCTTTCCGTAGCTGACCTCAATTAACAGTATCTCTGCCTGCCTCCCGAGAGGAGTCTGTGTGTTTAATTGTTAATGATTCAGGGATCATTACCTGGGAACGGACACAGGTGGGAGCAGGATGGGCTTGCACACACGAGGGACCACCATCTAATTAAAACAACACCCCCCCCAGCATCACCTGAGTGCCAGCTTCACTGCCACGCACTCAAATATACAGTCTCATATACATACACAGTATACAGTGCATATACAAAATGTATGTCAGCTCTTGTATACTGAGGACATGTTTATATATATATATCATAAAATGGGTACTTACAATGGTGTCAAATAGGAAACACATTTCCCACTTAAGACAACCACCACCAGTCGTACTGCATTGGTAGTTAATTGATCTGTGTTACTGCAAAGCAATCGGGTCGTTACAATGTTTTGCATGTATTTGAGCATCATAGATATGCTTGCAAGCATTGCTGGAGCCCTGGTGATTCTGAATTTAATTGGAAGCTGGTGCACCTTAGAGTAAAGCGGTCCGTGATCGTGGGATAGAGAGGCTGTTTCAGGGTTTGTTTGATATTATTGAGCAGAAGAGCTAACTCCGCTGACCTTTCACCTGGAAACGTATCCCTTCGGCCACTCTCGTTCTCCTGTCGGCCGCACACAGGGCTCACGTTTCCGAGACACACAAAACAGAGCAGACTTTGCTTTCAGCAGCCCGAACCCGCGATGAAAAGGAAACGCACACTGAAGGCTGCTGATGTGACTGACTGTGGAATCTGCAGGGTCATTAATAATCAGACCTGGCTGGTGCACAGTGTGGTGGTAACTGTACCTGCTTTACAAGAACCAGACCTCATTATTCTCCAGCTAAAACACACTTGCTGTGTATTTCAAAAATGCATACAGCACAGAACAAGAGACAAGCTACAGCGTAAACTAAAGATTTTAAAATAGGTCTTATTTAAAAAACATAGCATATCGAAAGATAATGTAAATTGCTGTACGCGAGCTCTATAGTATATCATAAAGATGAAACAATAAACAATCCTGCTGATGATGATCTTCTACCTGTAATGCCATTAAGAACTTCACTGTTATCCTGTCATCACAGTGCAATTAAAGCAATTAAAAGCCAGCACATCAAAGACCTGCCACCTTCATTAGCGCTCTGTACAAACCCTGCCCGTAATACACAGCCTCATTAGCACGGGGCACAATTACTTTATTGTTCGCTTTCCCCTGCCGTCCGCCCACCAGCCCCTTTGCAAACACAGGAGACCCCCCCAGCCCCCGAGCACATCCTGGAAAGGAACATTGTTTAATTGCAGAGCAAATGAAGCGATTAGTGCACAAACTGAATGGACTGAGCTGTGCTCCTGCCTCGAATCCCTCTGGGAACCCGTGTAGCTTCGCCCCAGTAACTGTGCTCGAGTGGAAAAGGTGGTGCTGGACAGGGCTGCAGACCAGCTGGGTAACTGAATGCAGTGGGTCAGAGACGTGGTTTGCAGCACAGCTCTTTGGAAAGAGACCTGACCGCCCGTTCCAATCAGCACACCTTGAACAGCTGAATTTTCTGCTGGGATGCATCAGTAGCTGCCACTCTCTTCATACAAACTATGTGCTATCAAACCAGTGCAGAAACTCGCACTCACACTCAGAATTGCCTTTAAGAAGTATTTACCAGCAGTTATTCAATAAATCCATTTGTTAATGTGCTGATTTCAAAATAAGAAAAGCTGCCCTCACCTATATCAATCAGAGGCAATTAACTTCCGCACTGTTTGAAAAGACTATTTCCCTCTCATCCGGGGCGCCGACATTTTCACTGCCGTACTGGCTTGCCGAAGCCGTAAACGCCATTGATTGGTACGCAGTTGTAAAGGCGAGGGAAGGACCTGGAGTACGCGTTTTAGCACTATTAAACACCACCCTTTCTTTTAGAATCACTGCTTGCATGACTCCACTTGGACGCTTTGAATTGCGGTCACTGTTAATGCAGAATCCTCATCCTCATGTTGAAAGGCCCCCTCTGTCGAGACGCGTTGTGTCCCGTTTCTAACGTCATCGTGAGTATTTTTGTTCATGAAGTGACGCATACAGATGTCAGCTGCAGCGCCCTCTGTGGCCCGTGGTGGTAAGTCTACTCCAGGCAAGTCTTATTGGGACCAACTTCTCTGCTCTGCTCTGCAAAGCGTCAAAGAGATCTAATCACCCTGTACATACACTTGTATTAAAGTCCTGTTACAGCTCCCTATAAAGAACACTTTTAGGCAGTCTCTTGCACAGGTATTATAAACATGTTAAACTGTACTTCTTATCTTTTCCTAGGTTATATAATTATTAGAATGCTCTCTCTCTCTCTCTCTCTCTCGCTCGCTCGCTCTCTCTCTCTCCTCGCCTCTCTCTCTACTACTACTACTACTACTACTACTACTACTACTAATAATAATACTGGTGTTTCAGACACATCAGCCCACACATCCCTTGGTCCGATGGTGCACCCTAAGCAGCCCATTATAATATATATATATCTATATATCTCATGCCACTGGGTATTATGCTGCATTATGATTAGCTCTTCAGATAAGCCATGCTGTCCCTGGACCGGTCTGCCGGGATGCTCTCACCTCCTTCTTGAGAGCCCCGCTCTCCACATGCCGCAGGTTGTTCTTGACATGCAGGTATATCTCCGCTGAGGGCTGGTCCTCGGGGGGGCTGGGTGCCGGGTAGCTGGGAGGGGGGGGCAGTGAGGTCGGCGTGACGGAGGGAGGGGGAGGGGGAGAGAAGGAGGGTGGAGGAGGGGCTGTGGGGGCTCCTTTCTTCTGTGCCTCTGATCCCAGGTCTGGGTTCAGCATGTCCATGTATGCCTGCATGTCTGTGATGGCAGTCTCCGGAGCTCCTTCAGAAAGGAAAACAAGACAAATAAGAATCGAAATAATTCAAATCATATTTCTGCTAGATCTTTAAGTGTCTGTATAGCAGCCTGCAGCACAGTGTAAATATGAAATAATAAATCACATTTTAAAAAGACACCCAACTACCCAGGCGATATTCAGTTCAAAGAACAAAAAATGACAGAAATGAAGAAAGCCAAGTTTTTTTGTTTTTTTTTTCTCAAGGCTTGAGTTTGCAAACCAAATTTTTGCTGTTCTGTTTTGGGCCACAAGGTGGCAGTGCTCACCTTTCCCAATGGCTAGGCAGCAGCACTGCACTGCAGTGCAAAGGCCTAAGGGGGCTGTGCCACTCCAACTGGCACTGCTGTTCCCTGCATTGTTCACCAATAATTGGACATGCACGGTGCCTTAGCCATGAAAAGATGTCCTTTGTTCTTATATAAAAAGGCCGATCAGACCGAAGAGCATCCCAGATTTGAGACAGCCATGTCTTGAATCACGACTCACAGCACAGCCCTGTGGGAAGGTCAAACAGCTAAACCTGCACCTCTGTCTCAGATCAATGGAATGGCTTAATGGAGTAGTCCTGTCCCCTCCCAGTGTGCGGTGACACTGACCTGGCCCTCGAGCCCCCACAGAGCCGCTCCTCTTCTCTCCCGTGCTCGACTGGCTGGAGTTGCAGGAGTCGTAGTTGGAGAGGGTGCTGGAGGGGGAGCCAATGTCGAAGCGTGCCTGCTGGGCAGAGGATGACATGGTGGTGTTGGGGGAGGACATCCCCGAGTCGGGCTGCTTGAACTCCAGGTCTGCCGAGGGGTCCCGGGACAGCACCCGGTGCTCCACGCTCTGCAGGGAGCAGTCACAGATCAGCAATTACACAGCTACACAATGCACCACAATTACACTAACACAGTGACACTGAGGAGCTGCATCACTACAATAGCACTGGGCTTCATCAACAACAGAAAAACTCATTGATATCTAGTAATACCCTTATTAAAGTTTCCATGATAAAAGCATGACAAAGTGTAATAAAGCACAGTGCAAGCATGGTGAAGCACAGGTGAGCATAGTAAAGCCCAGAGAGGTATGGTAATACAAACTGAAATACATGGTAAACCATGGGGTATGCGTAGTATAACCATTGGAAAAGCATGGAAAAACTGAAAGATTCCTATAAAATGTACTGCTATAAACGGGTGCATTAAGAAACTTAAAATGTGTTTGACATCCGCTTCGACAAGAAGTCTTTCTCAAAGTATTAATTTACTACACAGCTTGAACTAAGCCATTATAACCACACAGTGCTGTGCTGCTAATCAGATACAATCGCCTAGTGGCCTCTCTTTCTGTGTTTCTTTTTAGTGACGTGAACCAATACGAGCTGAGCTGAAGCTACCAGAACTTACTGTGCGAATCCACAGTAACGATTTCCATGAGAACCATCTGCTTTCAGCCCCTCTCTGCATTTACATGAGCGTGGGTTGGGCATAGCTATAGCGAGCACACACTAGGTTAAATTCGGTAATTCATTTATACATATTTATTGAATTAAGTGCTCAGTAATAAAATAAAACAATGATACTTTACACCCTCACTACTGAATAAAAAAACATTCCTTGGCTCTGCAAAGCTATACAAATGCATTCTAACTCTTACATAAACTACTTCGAAGCCAGTTTTGTTAAACTAGAACACAAGTATTTAACTCTGCAATATCTGAAGTATGTCGATTTCTTGCTTTACTCAAAACTGCCTGTTAACTGCTCCCTAATCATTTGTATACTTCCATACAATTAAGATGTAAACTTGAATAAGACATAGGCCTAACAAAAACATGCATACATCTGACAAACATGTTAAGAAGACTTCAGTCCATTTTAAGAGGCTGGCAATTAATATCGGATGCATTTTTCTTCTTTGTTTTTCATCCAGATTCAAAGCGTGTTTAAAGCCGTCTGTTTTTCTGCAGTTAAACATTCTCTACACGGATTAGCACGGGTATGAAGTAAACACCTGCATGCCACACAGTTCATTCTGCGTCACAGCTCTTTCAATCCCCTGCACTCCCCGATCAATGAAAAAATACATAAAAGAGCGAACAACTCTCCTTACGTTAGTGGTACCCATCTCGATCCAGGCTGTAGCAGATTGATTTCATCCACAACTAAACCGGTTACATATCAAAGCTCTGCTTTCATTGCAATCTCCTATCCATACTGTGCATGTTTCAAGGAGCTAGAAAAACACACACACTCACTAACTCGCAGCTCTCCTGGGTACCATATAAATGTCCCCTGTTCTCCAAAGAGATAAAAATACAGCTCGGGCCAAAGCAAAAGAGCCTGGAGTTTCCCAGCTGTGCCGTCCCTGACAACGTTTTTAATTAGACTCTTGAACAGCCTTCCTAATTAGAAAAACCTGATTGCTTTAAGTGAAAGGAGGGTAAGTGGCTCGCTCTGTTCTGAACCGAAGAGTGAAGTGTTTCACCTCAAGGTTGATGGCTTTGATATCCAGTCCGATCCAGTAGAGACGCAGAGGGTTCTGCTTCTGATTCACTCTGTGTCAACTGGAAACAGCTTTGAGAAAAAGCATTGCGCTGTCCCCTATATTTTGCATGAGACCATCATTCAAATCAGACAAGCACTGCCAAAAAAATTTGAATGAAATCTGAGGAGATAGGGCACTCTATATTTTTTAACTGAATTTAAGTGGTGTCAACTTAAATGTGCAATCTGTGGAGCTCATTTTCATAGCTCCACCCAAGTAGCGGATAGACTACACGGCTTAGTGTCCGGTTGTGGGTAATCAATGAGGAGGCGAAGTAGTGACCAGTCCTTATTATTATTCAGTTGAAAAGCCTGAACTGTCCCAAACTGTCCCAGTGTAAATGGAGTCAGATGGTAACCCTACCCGCGCTACAGTTCCTCACAGTATAGAGTGCACATCCCTGGAAGAGTGTTAGATCTCAGACAAAGAATAAGAAGCATGACCCTTGGTTGTCTTCGTGCATTTTAGTGACAATCCATATCAGTATCTCCACAGCCTTTCTAGTGATCTGCTAACTGACTAACGCCGCGATGGAGCACGCCAGTGTGCAAACGGCAGGAGGGTGCCCTCACCATGTTTTCCACGTTGCGCAGGTATTTGGCACACTGCGTGTGTCCGTTGTATTCAGCCAGGTCTGCGGCTGAGAAGCCATCGTGGTCTCTGATCCCCAGGTCCACTCCGTTCACCACTAAAATCTGGCAACACTGGAAAGCAAATTTAAAAAAAAAAGGAAATTGCACCAATTTAAAAAAAAAAAAAGTGAATACATTCGAGAATGCAGAGCTGAAACCCCATTTGGAATTTAAAGAGTTAACCTACCTTAGCAGGTTTCAAAGTCCTTGAGAGTAACAGGGGACTGGGCTAATTAAACATTACTGTGACACCTGTTGCTTTGGGAGAAGAGGTCTAGAAGCACTCTCTAATCCTTTTAAGTAACACAGAACCACAAAACCAGCCAAATTAAGGCAACTGTATCTTTATAAGCTGGAATGTAAAACTGATTTTGTTTCCCACCCCCAGGGAAGCACCATTAAGTAATGAGACCCTGCAGTAAAATGTTACATATCTGTATGCATTAAACAGATCATACAGACAAACTGAGAGTACATTATATTGCAGAGGTGTGCTGCATTCCAAATGGGAGCTCCCATGCAATTTTGCTGCACACAAGTTTACTGTCAACATGGCCTCTTTGACCACCTTTTTTACATGATTTTGACCTGTTCACAAAACTGTTTTAAGGAAGGATTTCTAAAGACTGTTTTTTCAAAGTTTATAAAAAGTCTTTCAAAATTACAACAAAAATATAGTAAGCCCTCTCCAAAACAGTTTTAAAATGTTTTGCGAACTGCAAAGTCAATTAAAAAAATAATTTAAAAAAAAAAGTTCCTCATAGGGGCCAATTGAATTGTGAAATAATGAGGTAGCGTTGCACTGTAAAAAGGTTACTAAGGAAGCCCCCCGGCCCCCAGCCCCCAGTCCCCAGCGCGTGAAGCCCCACCTCGAGCTCCCCGTTCTCGGCCGCGTCGTGCAGGGGCGTCCCTCCCCAGTGGTCGCTGGTTATCTCCCCTCCGTGGAGCAGGAGCCAGCTCAGGACCTTGGCATGGCCACGACTGGCAGCAAAGTGCATGGCGGTGGCACCATCGTCATCCTGGTCTGCCAGGCTGGTATCAGTGAAGCTCATCTGGGCAAAGAAAGCAAAAGGAAATGGAAGACAAGTCCAAAAAAAAAAAAAAAGAGGAAGCACTTGGGATTGAGGTTTAAAAGGATCAGGGTGGCTTGAGCAGGTATGTTTTTATAGAACTAATACAACACATATGGGAATGTGTATTTAATACTGATACGATTAATTGATCTGCACTAGTTTACTCTTTTAAGACATATCCCTACATAAAGAGTGTTGATGAGATTTTAAAAGAGAAACAGGAGAACTCATCTTGTTCACAGAGCCTTAACTTTAAATTAGTTATTTAAATTTTTTTTTTTTTTTTGTCAAAGCGTTCTTAACTGTTTTTGGCTTCTTTAAGAACGATGTAGGAAAGTTCATGAGCGTTTTATATTTAATAACCCGTGATGACCCAGATCTCATGACTACCTGTATCAACTGCAACCTACCAGCCACACAATGACAGTGTTGTGCCCCATCTGGGCGGCGGCATGCAGTGGTGTCATCCCGTCATTGGCTCTTATCCGAGATTCCGCCCCGCAGTCCTTCACCAGGTATTGGACGACCTCCATGTGACCTTCCTGGCAAGCCAGGTAAAGAGCAGTGGCACCATTCTTTGTTTGAGTATTGACCACACTATAAAAATGTAAAATACAATAACTTCAGTTGAAGAAAAAAATATGAACTCTTTATGACGTTCACAGGGATTACATTCAGTATATATGCACAGTATATATTTATCAGATTTTGAAAGGGGCGTGATAGTGGGTGCTTCCCATACTGCAACCGTTACCAAGACCTCCTTGACTAAAACTACGATTCAAGGATATGTCCTGCTGCTGAGAACACTGACATCTGAAAGACACTGATCTCCCTTATAAAAGCTTCCCATAGTAAAAGCATAGTGTAATCAAGTCTAATAAAACACAGTGAAAGCATAGAAAAGCATAGGTAAGTATTGCAAAAGCACAGAGAGGTAAAGCATGTTAAAAAACATGGTGAATCAGGGTAAACTATGATGAATGCATGGAATAACCATTGGAAAACTTATAACGTGATTCAAAGAGATTGAAAACTATATGGAGACCAGAGAGCGCGTTGGGAGTTTAATCAATTGCTGATAAACCCCATTCCCAAACAAACTGACCACTTTCCGAGATCTTGTTCTAACGTGCCATGAGATATAAGAACCCAGATCTCCACGAACGAGTCAGAGATAATAACAACCGTTTTGCTCAGTCAGTATTTGTGTAATAATTCCTCCCTTCCCATGCCGTGATCATAGCAGGATGTCAGGGAGAACACAGGCTCTGGAAAAACTAAGCGGGGCTCGTCTTTATTTGGACCTTGCCTGATATGTTAGCACTATCTGTAAATAAGGAGATTATCGTTCCAGTGGTTTATGGCTGCACAGGAGTGTAATGAGAAGTGACAGCTGCGTTATACCTGAACTGTATTCAAATCTTTGATACTTCAGACTTAAGATAAAAAAAAAACTGTGTGGTCACTAGATTACTACGACTCTCCAGAATGTTAAAATACAACAATGAAAAAATATCATTGAATTAGCGTTGCAGGGATTTATTGTAAGTTTTGAAGCTGACCTTTGGTACTCGTTTACCTGCAGTTTAGTGACATTTTGAAACGTCCTGTAGATAGTTTTGCCACTTTGAGCTTGTGACAGGCCATTGTGTTACTGCCCTGGTTTATTACCCAGAATTGCCATGTAAGCAACCGTTGATAATACTAACAAAACGAGCAGAAACTGCTCAGTCTTCCAGCAGCTGTTATTCTGATAAATGGCATTCCTTTAATTGGACAGCTGATTCAAGGAAAAACAGCCTTTGTAAACAAACAAAGTGTTTAATATTTCAAACAGGAAGAGCACTAAGTACGGGTATCTGTCGTCAGGAAGTGGGCAGACGGCTGAATGATTCATGAGTGTAACTGAACCCCATCCCCCTGGCAGCCAGACTCTCACAAGCAGGGCAGAGCATGAGAGCCCTGGGATTAGAGCCCAGGACCAGCCAGACTCTCACAAGCAGGGCAGAGCATGAGAGCCCTGGGATTAGAGCCCAGGACCAGCCACTCTCACAAGCAGGGCAGAGCATGAGAGCCCTGGGATTAGAGCCCAGGACCAGCCAGACTCTCACAAGCAGGGGAGAGCATGAGAGCCCTGGGGTTAGAGCCCAGGACCAGCCAGACTCTCACAAGCAGGGGAGAGCATGAGAGCCCTGGGGTTAGAGCCCAGGACCAGCCAGACTCTCACAAGCAGGGCAGAGCATGAGAGCCCTGGGATTAGAGCCCAGGACCAGCCAGACTCTCACAAGCAGGGGAGGGCATGAGAGCCCTGGGGTTAGAGCCCAGGACCAGCCAGACTCTCACAAGCAGGGGAGAGCATGAGAGCCCTGGGGTTAGAGCCCAGGACCAGCCAGACTCTCACAAGCAGGGGAGAGCATGAGAGCCCTGGGATTAGAGCCCAGGACCAGCCAGACTCTCACAAGCAGGGGAGAGCATGAGAGCCCTGGGGTTAGAGCCCAGGACCAGCCAGACTCTCACAAGCAGGGCAGAGCATGAGAGCCCTGGGATTAGAGCCCAGGACCAGCCAGACTCTCACAAGCAGGGGAGAGCACGAGAGCCCTGGGATTAGAGCCCAGGACCAGCCAGACTCTCACAAGCAGGGGAGGGCATGAGAGCCCTGGGATTAGAGCCCAGGACCAGCCAGACTCTCACAAGCAGGGGAGAGCATGAGAGCCCTGGAGTTAGAGCCCAAGTCCAGCCAGACTCTCACAAGCAGGGCAGAGCATGAGAGCCCTGGGATTAGAGCCCAGGACCAGCCAGACTCTCACAAGCAGAGGAGAGCATGAGAGCCCTGGGGTTAGAGCCCAGGACCAGCCAGACTCTCACAAGCAGGGGAGAGCATGAGAGCCCTGGGGTTAGAGCCCAGGACCAGCCAGACTCTCACAAGCAGGGGAGAGCATGAGAGCCCTGGGGTTAGAGCCCAGGACCAGCCAGACTCTCACAAGCAGGGGAGAGCATGAGAGCCCTGGGATTAGAGCCCAGGACCAGCCAGACTCTCACAAGCAGGGGAGGGCATGAGAGCCCTGGGGTTAGAGCCCAGGACCAGCCAGACTCTCACAAGCACGGGAGAGCATGAGAGCCCTGGGATTAGAGCCCAGGACCAGCCAGACTCTCACAAGCAGGGGAGGGCATGAGAGCCCTGGGGTTAGAGCCCAGGACCAGCCAGACTCTCACAAGCAGGGGAGGGCATGAGAGCCCTGGGGTTAGAGCACTGGGGTTAGAGCACAGTTCCACAAAGCACTGGCACCAGGAAGACAAAAAGGTTGACCTTACAAAAATAAGCACTGCTACACTAAATTAATGACTCATAAACATTTTCTTTCAGCGAATGCAGTTTCTAAAGAACCAAACTGGATTTAGCATGTTATTACCTAGACGTGCGATTTGTGAAATGAAAAACCGATCAGATCAGACAGAGTATCCGGGAAAAAAATTAGACTAGAAAAATATCCAGACCAAACTGCCTTTCCGCTCATGAGAATTGCACCTAGGGGTGGGAGAACCAGTGCAGGTATTCAGATATTAGTACAACAAGCAGCCTGGAGAGCCCAGCAGAGCCTATGAGGGGCTCATATCTCATGCCATATCTCAGGGTTCCACCAGCATATTACCATACAGAACAGGGTACTGTTAGAAAACAGAAATGAGTTCCCAGCATTTCAAACAGGACAACCTGACAAAGTTCCCTTGTGAGTTCTGGTTCATTAGCCAGGTTTAACCGTAGCGTGCTACTGATGTGTAGAATGCTAATCACAGAGGTTTAAAACACGTTAACGCTTCAAAATGTTCAGTGCTGACGTAACTACTGGAAAGATTTTAAGACCAAGTTAATAAATGACTGCTTGTAGAGTTACTCCCATAAAGCACTGGCAGTTTTGTTGTACAATCAGCATCAATGACAGGCAGAGCTGTAAATGATTTCAGTCCAGCTGTTATCAGGGGTAGCAGAGGAGGGCCTCTTTAGAAAAATGACATGGCTTCTGTTCCAGGAGCCTCTGTATAAATCTTATTTGAATTGCTGGGTAGTAAATCAGCTGACAAGAAGTCACTCTGTTTGCCAGCGTGCATTGAGAGGTCTCTGCAGACTGAAAAGCTGCATAGACACGTTTTAATATAATCACCTGTCATTTCAGCAAAATTCCTGGGAGCATATAATAAACAGGCCGGTTAGTGGCACACGGAAAGGAATTTAACCTTGTCAGGAATCCAAAGTACAAGTCGTACAATCGGACAAATAAAACTATAAAACAATGACAGGACCTGCTCTGGCTTTTATAAGTGCTTATCAACTTACTACCAGATAGATGCTTTGTGGAACATTCGACTGTTGCACAACTATACCATTAAGCACGCCCGAAAAATGCAAACTGCATAAACCTCTATTATCACTGCAAGCACTTAGTTAATATCAGCCCTGTGTATTTACCGCGTCAGCCTGAAAGCATTACTTTTCTACCTCGACTGCTTAAGAAGTTCAAGTCGTGTCTAGATTTCCATCTGTAAAGTATCAGGGCAGTGCAGCGATAAGTTGTGCTTTCTAAAGACTCAGATAAGATAACAGGTTCTTTCTAGAATTGCATACACTCAGTTATGCTTGGAAGGGGCTGTGTTGCCCTTATAAAGTTATACCGCAGTATATTTTCACAGTCTTCCCCTGCTTTTCCTATGGTCATACCATAGTCTACCATCGTTTGCCACATGTTTTTTTTTTTTTTTAAATATACTTTACGACAGCTCTCAGGGCTTTACAATGTTTACCTGTGCCTTAGCATGCTGTCATTTTGCTTTATTGCACTTTGCTATGCTTTAAACTTTTATAAGGGTGTGGACACCTTGTGTTGCAATGTCAGCTGCTATTTCTCAGAATGAATCATTCTTTATCTTTTTCACATATTTAGTGAAGAACCAACAGACTGCTGACAGAATGCCTGCCTGTAAAGGCATATTTCAGCTGTGCCGCGACAGGCCCTGCTGTGTATTTCCGTTATCAGACAATACCAGCAGAGACCAGACAGCTCCCTTCCATTCATCTGTATTTGTTTTCTCTCATTCGTTTTTATAACTGGTTAGCTAGCACAGGTTACCATAGCGACGAGGGTAAGCAATGCTACCGGTCTAAAAGGGCCTGCTATCAAGCACTCCCAGGCCCCATTAAACATTCATGAGGTCTGTATCACCTTGGATCTACAAACTGGAGGCATCATAACACTGAATTGCAGGTGTAGCTTATTCCTATTCTGCTTGTTCGGCAACTATAACAACATTTTAAAAAAATGTGCTATCCGTTCTAAACAAGTGGCGCGGTGCAGAAGATGACATCACGTCCAAACTGTACTCAAATGCTCTAAAGCCTACAATTGCTGGCAATCAAAGCCTAGAATTGCTGGATTAAAAAAAAAATGATGTGTTTGTTCTTTGAAGTTGCTTTGCAAACAGGGCAAACAGCCATTAGATAATGCACTTGGCAGAACTGTTGTCAAAGCCTGAGAACTACAAATAAATACTGTTTAAGTTTAGCAAGCTCTTAACAGGGCACTTAACTGCCACCAGTTTGAAGTCAAGCACCGCCCTTATATAAATAAAGAGACTCAGAAGCCCGTGGGGGTACTTCAATGACTGAGCCACAGTAACAGGATCTGTAACTGAACTCCACATTTACACAGCTAGCACAAGGCACACGGGGCTAATCACTAAATAATTAATGAGGTTTTTTTTTAGTAAAGAAGACAGATAACCAGCACGCCAGTAAACAGGAATGGCAAGCCAGAGAATCCATATATATCCATAGGAGGCTGTGTGGTCCAGTGGTTAAAGAAACGGGCTTGTAACCAGGAGGTCCCCGGTTCAAATCCCACCTCAGCCACTGACTCATTGTGTGACCTTGAGCAAGTCACTTAACCTCCTTGTGCTCCGTCTTTCGGGTGAGACGTAGTTGTAAGTGATACAGGTGCACATCTGTATAGCCCATTCATAAAGCCCCTTTACTACTAGACTTCTTTTGATACAATTGTTTTTAACTAGTCAAAATAAGAAAGGTATTGCAGGCCTTCCGACACCCTTGCTTGAAAAGTCAGAAAGAGAAAGGGAGGGTTGGGGTTTCCTGTTCATCAGTCTTAAAACATATATTCTACGACCCTTTTTTGAAAAAGCCAGGGGCCTCCTAATAACCCCCTGTCTTCACGCAGCCACTACAGAAGGGGCCACCAGGGCCCCCCTTAGAGAAATCACAAGCCCACACAGCCCTTTATATTCAGGCTCACCAGCCTATTTACATAACTATGGCTGGGAACAAAGGGCCCAGTGTTATCAGTACACGCAATAACCCTGCAGGACTCCTAGCGATAGCACCACTTCCACGAAGGAGGGGGGAGGGCAATAACTCTGTCCAGAGGCTGAGATTCATCCCCCTGCTGCCTGGACTTGACACCAGCGAGGACCTGGTGCCACAGCCTCAGGCTGACAGTGAGACATCATACTGCTCTTATTGCTGTGTAAAGATCTAGAGCTTCCTAACCCCAGAGTGACAGTTCAATCTCCTTTACCGCTTGAAGGCTAAATCCTGCTGTCTTTTTTCCTCTGTGTCACTGATTGTTACCTATGTAATAATCCTGCAGGTCGCAGTGAGATTGCAGTTCATTTTTAGACACATCGTAAAAATAACAAAAAAGAGTGTTAACATTGTGACCCTGCAGATTACTTAATAGATATAGATATAGATATAAGATATAGATATAATAACTGTGTACCTGGAACTTGACCTGTGCTGGATTTTCATAGTTCATTATACAAGAATAGGAGTTTTATTTGAACCAAAATACACGCAGTAAAGGAAGAATTGTGTTCAACACATGTCATTCCAGGCTGATCACTTCTGGGTGAGCTGTGATTTGATTGGCTAGCTATTGGAATAATAATATTTTAACCAGATGGTGTTTGAGGATCCATGAATAAGGGATTAACTCCTGCATGCTGTCAATACAAAAGAAAAAAAAGGTGTGATACGTGGGTGGACAGTGTTAACTAAACTCATATATTACTTTTACTGTGTAATCAGTATATTTTCTCTGATAGTTCTTATCAAAAAAATTCCCATGTACTGTACTTCTGCAGTAACAGCTGATTAGTGTATCAACGCTATTTGGCCAACAAAGCTAATTAGATGTTCTAAAGAATCTAACACGCTTTCTGTTTGTTAAATGCATGTGGGATTGGTTGATAAGACCTAGTTCTTGAATAAGGTCATGTGTATTTAGTTTTGTTCCGTATTCCATTACATTTTTCCCAGATTACATACACAGAGGGCACACAACAGTACCTACAAGGATCTGATCTGCAAAAGGCTTATTTAAAACAAAAAAATGACCAACCTGTGTTATTGTTCCATGTACTGCAGGCGTGTTTTGCAAAATAACAAAATTCTGATTCTCAATATTTGCATCAATTTTGGATTTACAAAAATGTCTGTACAAGAATGGACATGGGTGATGTTCAAATAAGTGCAACTCAACTCTTCAGGGCGATGCACACCACCTTTAACAGGGTTAACACCTTGGTTTTTAAATCTGAGAAACTCACAAAGCTCTGCTAAGGCAGCATGAACTAACTTGGCCTCTCTGGAGTAGCAATTGTGCCAAATTATATGGTGGTATCGGGACGTGGATTGCTGTCCACTAATTTTGCAGCTTTGTGTGCCCCAAAAGAAATCAACAATTTACCAATGAAGCATGCCTTTCATCAGAGAGTGACAGATTAAACTGTGCCATTACAAATGCAACTTTTCTGCTGACCATATTTTGGCACTAAAATATTTTGCACAAGCACGCTTTCCTTCCTTACCTCGGGCTGTGCCCCAGAAGCAGTCGTAGCGAGGGGAGGTCTCCTTTGGCCGCTGCGTAGTGGACAGGAAGGGCTCCTGTGTCCGTGGCTACCCTGGGGTCCCCTTCTCCGCCCTTCAGGAGCCAGTCTGTGATCTCATGGTGGCCAAACCGAGCCGCGAGGTGAAGCACGGTGGCCCCGGAGCTGTCTCGGTCCTGCAAACAGAAACAAAAATAAAACAAAATGAAAACAGTTTGGTGATGCAAACCAGCCTGGATCCTGTTCAGATTGGTGATTTAATCTGCAATCTGTACCATACTAAAAATGTCAGGTTTTATACTCCAAATTATAATCAAAAACATATAGACATATATAGACATGAACATATAGCATTGTAAATGTTTTACACGTGTCTTCATAGGATTATGATATTGAGGCTTGGTTTCTACAGCAGCTGCCAGTCTGCATTTCATTAGGACAGCATGGTTTAGATTATAGGTCAATACAAATGACCAGGGTTCAGATTAGTAAGAATCTACTGTACAGCTGAACCTGGTCAATTAAAGGGATTATTATTGGTATCAGATTTATCGCAGGACATTTACAGAGTGTGGTCACTTCATTAGGACCTAATAAGGCAATGTTTTGCGAAAGAGATGAACCCATGTGACACATCACATTGGCTGTAAGATGTACATAACAAAAGAGTTGTGTGATTTCTGTATCTCAGACTTTTGGGGATTTGCAGAAATTGAGATAGCAGAGTAACCCGATATTAGAAAAGATATTGAAATGCATTATTTTTTGTGCATTGTAAATACTATGAACTTTTTGCACTAATGCATTCAGATGAATGCAAAGGCTAAACAAAAGCTTGCTTTGGGCTTCCTCAGTAAAATCCTGATGGATATTTTTGCATTGTATCAAGTTACTGTGCTGTGACTGTGCTACAGGCTCTGAAATGAGTGCTCCACATGGCTTTCAGTGATGCTCTTAATAACAGCTATTAACGATGACCTGTTAACATTCGGGTAGAATTAAATCACGTGCCACTTTAATTAGATTTACGGCTGAGTGACACAGCAGGTGTTGGGACTGCTAGCAGACCAAATTATTAATCTAAATTCAAGGTGGAGGCTTGGAATCCCAAATGTTAAAATGTAGACAGATGCAAAATCATCAGAAAAAACTAAACTTATATATACAGTATGTGGAGTAGTGATTAGGGCTCTGGACTCTTGACCGGAGGGTTGTGGGTTCAATCCCCGGTGGAGGACACTGCTGCTGTACCCTTGAGCAAGGTACTTTACCTAGATTGCCCCAGTAAAAAACCCAACTGTATAAATGGGTAATTGTATGTAAAAAAATAATGTGATATCTTGTAACAATTGTAAGTCGCCCTGGATAAGGGCGTCTGCTAAGAAATAAATAATAATATTTATATATACAGAAAGAGAGAGAGTTTTCTGTATTATTTTAGCCAAGAACTCCACCCACTTATGCCTTACATTCTGTGATCCATTCCAAGCCAAGCAAGTCCATGCCAGCCTGTAGTTAGAATCTCTTTTTTTTGTTCAACACTGCGTAGATGTGGCTGCATTAGTGGAAACATGTACGACAGTCTTTATAAAGATTCCACAACAACACAGTCTTCAGATAAACCACAACTCTGAGCAATGAGCAGCAACATTTTATTCACTTCTTATATATAATAACACTTAACAACACAGTGGCCGGTACATCACATTGAGCAAACAGTGCAAACTGATATTTCCTATTTATCCAAACATGGATTTTCTACAAGCAGATCTGTGTCATGCTTTTTTATCCCCCTCTGAATTGTCTGTTGTGACAACACTGCACACCGACCAAAGAGCTCAGCGCTTTAGCAACCTTTGTAATCGTAACGAGAGAATAAAACAATAAAACCATTTAGAGCAGCAGAGAGGTGACAGTGGGAGTGGCTGATGGAACAGAAGGAGGTGATGGATTGGGGGCTGTGTGGTCCAGTGGTTAAAGAAACGGGCTTGTAACCAGGAGGTCCCCAGTTCAAATCCCAGCTCAGCCACTGACTCACTGTGTGATCCTGAGCAAGTCACTTAACCTCCTTGTGCTCCGTCTTTCAGGTGAGACGTAGTTGTAAGTGACTCTGAAGCTGATGCATAGTTCACACACCCTAGTCTCTGTAAGTCGCCTTGGATAAAGGCGTCTGCTAAATAAACAAATAATAATAATAATAACAGTAAAAGCACTGATACCCTTACATGCCATGCCTTACTCTGTTACCCATTATCTTACTTCTTTGCCCTCAGTGTGCTATTATGTCTGCCTAATCTCCTTGTCTATATATAGCCTCCCTTTCAGATCCCCTGTAATGCATTTAACACTCTTAAAGCATCAGGCACATTTGTTATCTCAACCCAGGTTGGCCAACCCATTGCGGCACCAATACGTTGTTTTGTTGTTGTTTTATTACTGGCTATATCATTTACAGCTTAAGCCAGCAATGTTTGCTGTAGAATTCCTCTGAAGCAGGAATCAGCAGCTCTGTGACCTGCATGCAAATGCTTTGTCAGTTAGTATCAGGGTCATGTCTCCACAAATACGCAATTGCAAATCTAAGATAATCTAAGGCGTGCAAGGTCCAGAGGAGGCATGCAGTTTCGTTTTTTTAAGGCTGGGAATTTTTTTTTTTTAAAGACGGACAAGAGAACTTAAACGATTGTTCAGAACTAACCTACTTTTTTGGAATCTGTGCCTATCTCCGGTTGGCGTAAAAAAAAAAATACTATCGTAATTGACTATAATTAGAACAGCAGGTAAACAAATGCACATCTTTAGAAGGGGGGTTCCTAACTGACCAGGCCCCCCAAACGAACAAGCGAAGGCTGCCTTTGACAGTATAAAGTCTTGGTCTGAAGGCTTGGAGCCAGGAGATCAGGTCCTCCCTGTGTCTGGGTGACCCCAGTACATCCTCCTCTGTTAATTCAATGAAATACTATTCACATACACTTCCAAACCAGAAATCAAAATAATAATAATAATAATAATAATAATAATAATAAGAAGAAGAAGAAGAAGAAGAAGAAGAAGAAGAAGAAGAAGAAGAAGAAGAAGAAGAAGAAGAAGAAGAAGAAGAAGAAGAAGAAGAAGAAGAAGAAGAAGAAGAAGAAGAAGAAGAAGAAGAAGAAGAATAAATTAGGGAACCATTATATATATATATATATATATATATATATATATATATATATATATATATATATATATATACTGTATATATTAAGGACGCTCAGGGAGACTTATCCAAGTATGTCCTAAGAATGTGCAGCAACAGTGGTCTGCAATAAAACCGTTTTATTTATGAATTATTTATAAATAAATTATTTACCTCCGTTCCACAACCTCCATGGGTGACAAGCCAGTGAAGGCATGCTAGGTTGCCGGTGGCAGCGGCGTCGTGCGCCGGGCTCGCTCCGTTCCTGGCGTGGTTGTTCCCGGGCAGACCCGCATCCTCCACCAGGTAACGGAGACAGGTGAGCTTCCCGGCTCGCGCGGCGTGGTGCACCGGGGAAGCCCCGAGCGTGTCCTTGATGCCGGCGTGCAGGACCTTCTCAGCAAACAACACTTTTAAGGTGTCCACGTCGCCCTGTCTTGCGGCAAGCAGAGTCCGTTCCGTCACCATACTGCCACTGTCGTCTTTCTAGACTGCTTGGGTATTGCAATTCAGCATGCATGAGCCGTCCCCAGGCTTCAGTACCCAACACCGTAATGTCCTGTGGATGTTATTATTATTATTATTTATTTATTAGCAGACGCCCTTATCCTGGGCGACTTACAATCGTAAGCAAATACATTTCAAGTGTTACAATACAAGTAATACAATATAATATTATTATATATAGTAATATTATTATTATTATTATTATTATTATTATTATTATTAGTTTTCTACTGAACGTGCAATATTGTATTTGCTTCTTTGTACTATCAAATTCATTGAAGTTACATCAATATTGTCCCCACATCCCGACATTGTTATTTTCTAACGTCAAAGCTTTATAATAATGTTATCTGACACCTGGTTAATTATATCCGCGGCAGATTAATAACTTATTTGAGGTCTTAACTACAATCTACAAATAAGTTAATATTTTTGTCCCCCATTTCCAAAATTGCGTTAAAAAAAATCCTGTCTATATTACAAAAAGTTTTTAAAAAAGAGATAGTGTGAGGAATACTAGTAAAAAAAAAAGATAAAGCCGACAGTGTCCTTCCCTGGAAATGTGTCTTCTTCTCTTGGGCAGTGACTTGTCACAATAACGTCAAACTCTCCATTTGCCAGGAATGTCCATGCTTCTGTTTTGAGTTCGTGTCGGGACCAGGAGATTCACGCTGAAATTGCAATCCTCTGCACAGCTTGCTTTCCCTCGGCACCGCTATTTCACAGCATTTGTTTCTAGAAGTAAACAGTAGGCACACAACGGGCTCTTTTTTTGCAGTGCATTAAAACAAGTTAATCCCTCCCTTTAGATCTCTGTTAGACCTCCTGTTGCTTCCGATGACATAATAGGTCTGGTCACTTGTTGAATAATCCGTAAAGGGGGAGGATCACTTCAGCTGCTGAAACACTTGGCCACTTTGAGTCGGCTCAGGTCTTAAAGGAGCAGTGCAATGCCTAAAGTGGATCTTTTGACTGAGACACTGAGACCTACATGTTTAACTATTCCCAATTAGAAGATGCGTGCAGCATTTATAACATAGTCTGGATGCTTGACATCACTGAACATGTTTATATGTATCTGGATACTAAGTGAACACAGAAAAGGTGTAGGTGTGGGATAAGAACATAAGAACATAAGAAAGTTTACAAACGAGTGGAGGCCATTCTGCCCATCTTGCTCGTTTGGTTGTTAGTAGCTTATTGATCCCAGAATCTCATCAAGCAGCTTCTTGAAGGAACCCAGGGTGTCAGCTTCAACAACATTACTCGGCAGTTGGTTCCAGACTCCCACAATTCTGCCTCCTATTTTCTGTTTTCAATGCCCCTTTATCTAATCTCCATTTGTGACCCCTGGTTCTTGTTTTTTTTCAGGTCGAAAAAATCCTTTGGGTCGACATTGTCAATACCTTTTAGAATTCTGAATGCTTGAAACAGATCGTCTCATAATCTTCTTTGTTCAAGACTGAATATATTAAATTATTTTAGCCTGTCTGCATATGTCATGCCTTTTAAACCCGGAAGAATTCTGGTCACTCTTCTTTGCATTCTTTCTCGAGCAGCAATATCCTTTTTGTAGCGAGGTGACCAGAACTGAACACAATATTCTAGATGAGGTCTTACTAATGCATTGTAAAGTTTTAACATTACTTCCCTTGATTTAAATTCAACACTTTTCACTATATATCCGAGCATCTTGTTGGCCTTTTTTATAGTTTCCCCACATTGTCGAGATGAAGACATTTCTGAGTCAACATAAACTCCTAAGTCATTTTCATAGATTCCTTCTTCAATTTCAATATCTACCATATGATATTTATAATGCACATTTTTATTGCCTGCGTGCAGTACCTTATACTTTTCTCTATAAAATGTCATTTGCCATGCGTCTGCCCAGTTCTGAATGCTGTCTAGATCATTTTGAATGACCGTTGCTGCTGCAACTGGTGTTCAGATATTTGGCAGTATGCTTCTGTAGGTCAGGTTCATCAAATTATATTTATTACAAACAGAGAGCAAACTTTATAAGAGAGGCAGACAGACCGATCGCTTTGCAGTCTTTATGAGAGAGACAGGCAGACAGATCGCTTTGCAGTCTTTATGAGAGAGATGGCTTTGCAGTCTTTATAAGAGACAGACAGATCGCTTTGCAGTCTTTATAAGAGAGGCAAACAGACAGATCGCTTTGCAGTCTTTATGAGAGACAGACAGACAGATCGCTTTGCAGTCTTTATGAAAGGCAAACAGACCGATCGCTTTGCAATCTTTATAAGAGAGGCAAACAGACAGATCGCTTTGCAGTCTTTATGAGACAGACAGACAGATCGCTTTGCAATCTATATAAGAGAGAGGTCGCTATGCAGTCTTTATGAGACAGACAGACAGATTGCTTTGCTCTGTTGCTACCTGCAGCTACAGTTTCACGTTCCCCTTTTAGAGTAACACAGATATTACATCATCATTTTATTTGATTGACAAACACCACAGTATACTGAATATATATGGGAAAACAAGCCCAACACCTATTTATACAGCAACAAACATGATCTCAAGGGTTCTTATCCAGGCTTAAAGAAACACATCCAATTGGTTAAAGTGGGGCTGGGGGTGTTAAACATATGTGCTGATGGTCTGTTTAGCTTGAGACGGACCCTCCTTTGTCCCGTCTTCATTCTTTATCTTCTTGCAGCAGCTTTCATAGGTTGAGATAACGGCAGACGAGAGAGCACCTAATGTTGCACCAACCGCTGTCCACAATGAGTAACCATATTCAAAACCGGGGAAGCCTGGGATTTTTAGGGACACCTGGTAAAAAGAAACAATATACTGGCTGTAAAAAAACAAAAACCTTCTCACACGCTTGTGTGTAGCCATGCATGCAAAATAATGACATTTACTGTATAGAAATACATCAATAATAATAAATGAAAGCAGCATTTACCTCATATTGGTGAATATAGTAAACATACACACAGTATCTAATAATGGCACCAGTAGAAAACACTCCTGAAATACAAAATGATGATGATAAAAACAAGCAATAAGGTTAAGAATAATAACTGGAAGATAAACGATTAATCTCTTCGCTGTAAAAAAAATGCTAACATTTGTAGTAAAATTTGCAGTGGGTGCTTTATAGAACCATGTGGGAGTTCTAGTCCGGAACCCTTGATTTGTTAACGTTCTAAAAAAAACCTCTCTTCTACAGAACACCAGAACTAGGCATCTTGAAATCAGCCTATTCCCCCTACTTATAACTCACCTACTAGGAAATACAATGCAGCAGCCAGTCTCTGCAGCTGCCTCCTCCTCATCGCATCTTTACAGTAGTGGAAGTGTCTGAATCCTAGAAGCAGGCACAAGAATGCAGCCACACTCGCAATGCTGGAGGTGATCATCAGAGATCTCGTGACCACTATGGTTGCTAAAAAGTGTGGGGGATGATAAAGAGAATGTAGAACGTCCAGACTTTTGCATTAAATCTGATGCATACTGTGACTTTCAAAACGTATTTGAAAATGTTTACTAAAACGTCACTTCATGTTTCCTATATGGATGTTACTTGTTGCATAGCGCCACTTGGTGGCTGGAAATTATATTATTTTTTATTGCACTGAAGTCAAATTCATCTTGAACAATAAATTAGACTATTTAGACTGTTTTCATTGCAAACTCATAACTGTTCATTTGAACACGTGTTTTTATGCAATCTACAGATTCAAGCAATTTAAAACAGTCTTGCTCTCGATGTATTAGTTAAATGATAGAACCCAGGGGAGCTTTCTGATTGGTGGATGAAAGTTCTGGGGTTTGGGCTGCAGCCTGGACCAAATCTCCAATGGCGTGCACTGGCGTTTCGATTCTCGCTTAACATAATGACTGTCAGGCAGACTCCTTGTACATTGGCACTGTGCATGATGTCTGGTTAGTGGTTAAAACAATGTTTTAATTGAATTTCTGTATCCCCCTCCTTTCTCCGGTGGGTTTACAATTAACACGGTGCATGCATTTCTGTTATTGCATACCTGGGTGAGGGTTCAGATAAGAACTGAAAATGTCGCATGTCCATATTTTAACAAACTTGTCCCACACACATTCTCTCCAGAGACCCCGACAGCGGATACTCAGCATCACCGAACCTTTGCTGTTTATCTAGAAAGAAAGCGAAACCGGAGCTACACCACAAGGGCATACATTGTAATGTCGTTGTATGAGTAGCTATAACATATCGCGCAATTTGAACACTGGCCCCGACAATGCCGAGTAAACTTCTAGGTCTATCGTAGATGTTTGCACAGTTTCAGTATTTAAAAATAAAAAAAGCATTTTGTAATTCTAAACCTAGAATTGAATGACTTGCCACTCACCTGCCAGCAATCAGTGTAGAGAGAGGCAATCGTGCCGCCAACAGCAAAAGCGCCGCAAATAACAGACAGGAGATTCAACTCACAGCCCATTGCTGTGAAAGGCCCGCGCGTGAATTAAGCTATAGAAATCGATACTGCTCGAAAGTCCAGTTCCGTCTGCCGTGTAGCACAGTCTGGTGTCCCAGTATAGAATGTTTTAAGTCTACATTCCGATGCTCAATAACGATTAAAACGGCACAGTGAACCAAAATGACTTGACATTTGCCTCCCAGCACGACTCATTCTAGGTAGTTGTTTGAATACAATAATAAATAATAATAATAAAAAAAAAACATATATGCAAAACGTTACAAAATATTTAGATTTGAATTAACAATCTAGAATGTGATATTTCCAAAAAATATTTAAGACACACCTCAAAAACCTCCAATTAAATGTTGTTGTTTTTTTTGCAGCTGGCTTTATTCTCAAAATGTCAAGCGGAACCAATACCTTCTGAAAGCCAAGTGTCGCTCTCTTGGTTTTAAAGTTTCAGCCGAAGCAGAAGATCACTGAATGTCCACATAACAAAAACAGACCGTGTCCGGACTATTGTAAACATTATTCTACGAAAATACCTTACCTGCGGGCTGCGAGCGTTCTAAAAAGACACGCCCTTATTTTGTTCGAGTTCTATGAAGAACCGTTCTTACCACAGGTGGTTCCATATAAAGTGTTCGATATTCCAAAGTTTCAAATAATATGCAAGCATGCAGCTTAGTTGTATCTTGCTAGTTCTGTCGGGTTGTCAGTTTCTTTCTTTCAAACCTAAAGAAACCTATACATTTACCACTGGGTGTAAATGTTTCGTTGGTATGGTCTAGTTTCTGTTATATGTAGTAAGTATGTCCCACCACATGGTGGCAAGCAAGGACACATTTCATAGGCTTTTGTTTTTTATTTCATGTCTAACCAGGAACAACAAACTGAGAAAAAAGTTTGGGCAGATCAAGTAAAAAATATCTCAGAAAACATGTCTACTGTAGCCTACGATTGCAAATAAACCATATATTTTCTCAAGCAAAAAGAAAAATAATACACCTATTTATAAAGCGGGTCTTGCTAATTGCATATCACTTACCATTGCAGTTCTAAACAATACTGCAAACGGAAGAGCGCCGAGATTAAATATTCTAGGTTAGGAGAACACGGGGTGCAGGGAGACAATAAGCACGCTCAGCAAGGAGCGGTCCTGTTTATTACCACCTATGTAGGACTGACTAAGCATTGTGCAACAGACTTCGAACACATCTTAGTGCGTCCTTCACACTGCCCTGTTTAATCTGGTAACATGTATGTGTGCTTCCAATGAATATTCTCAAACAACTCAAATAAATCATAAAGTGGGATTTTCGAGAGTCGAATAGGGATCTGTGTAGAAAACAGGCCGGTTTAGAGTAAGTTTTGGCCTTTTATCACTTTTTTAATTATCATTTTTACTGTAAAATGATACAACTAACTCCACACAAAAGGACATTCCCTCCTGTCACACTCTCAAGCCATCAGATAAGCCACGCCGCGGTCTCGCTTTAATTAATACTGTATCTATCTGGAGACGTTTCCCTTTTGCACGCCCTTTCTTTCACCGCGGCGTTCCCTTTATGCGTATTTAACCAGTCCCGCATTCTGTTAAGTATATCAATTCCATGCAGAATCCCATTAAGAACAGAGCGGGTCTATTAAAGGTCTCGGCGAGACAGATCGGTATCCGCTTCTTTGTCTTCTGCTCGAGCGAGCTGTTCAGCGGCGAGGGGGTCCCCCGTGGTTAGCGCCGTCTCGTGCCCGACGCGTGCATGGTCCCCAGCCACAGCTCCTTAACAATCAGCCCATTCAGTCTATTCAAACAGACACGACCCATATTGGACGCATGATCGTGGGAACGTGGACGCCTGTCCCCAAGGACCAACAACTTAACTGCTGTTTGAATTCCACACCGAGGAAAAGATGGTGGCTTTTCTTAATAATCTAAAGCACTGCAGTATTTAATTTGTTACAAACAGCAGTCAAAACAATAATAAAATAAAACCCTAATTTAAATAACTTAAATAACCACATACGGCACCATATTTCTCAATGCAATAAAGATTCGCATCGCATGGCATGGGAATCGTCCTTGCGTTCGCTTCCGCTGTCACAGCTAACTGAGTTGATTCGGTGACCCGTGGATGACCTCTGCCCTACTAAAAGGGCTTGACTATAATATTCAATCTGGAACTTTCTAATCGCTTGTGTTGGGGGTTGTCAGTCCCACGTGCCAGAAGCGTGGTGGCAGTTATTCAAATGTATTGTAATGACACCGCGAGATCGGTTCAAAATCAAACCCCATTGTGTTAAAACATCTGCCGTGACGGCCAGTCCGATTCAAACCAATCTCACGTTTCCCGGCGTTATAGCAAATGCTGTTATAATACACTTTATATAATAATAACGAGTATGGCGTTTTTCGATTTTGATTTCAATTATTATTAAACCCATGATGGCACAGCCACCATAAAGAACAACTCAAGTTCGTGTCCCGTGCCCACGTGTCTGTTGACTTTCCCCTGCCTTGTCGTGGTGTTTGTAATCTTTGGAAGTGGTTCTCATCTCAGACTCCACCAGGTGGCGCTATCGCACACGCATAAAAAGACACTTCGGCTGATCTGGCCTAACATTACTAATCTCTATGGCAGGAAATTGGAACTAAAGACCAGCCCCTAATAATAATAATAATAATAATAATAATAATAATAATAATAATAATAATAATAATAATAATAATAATAATAGTTACGTTTTCAATAAGAACCGTTCAAAATAATTGCAAACGTCATAGAAAGGACCGTCAAAAATGTAATGTGAAGGACTTTACCTGAATTGAGGAAGTATAACAACGTGGATAACACAAGAAAGCAGAAATTGACACTGGCGGTGCTGTGTTGAGATGTTCGCTGGATGTTGTGAGCGCTCACGCCGCAAGAAGACGCGTGGCTTCTGTCCAAGGTGCTGAAACACTTCTCTCGCGGCCTCCCCGTGTTCTGCAGTCACGGGGGGAGTACGATACTTCGCACAGGTGAAAGTCTTCTTGGTTATTAGTGTATCAGAATTGCTCATTATATATTTAAGCATTTATTTGTTATACGTGGCTTGAGTAACCTACTTATTTTCTTTCGATTTTCAGTCTAGTAAATAAACCATCATACAAATTGACAAAAACAATACAAAATGAAGAAGCAATTTGCTAATTCCATATTGCGAACTACGGCATTTTTTTCAATCAGGGTACCGTTATTCTAGACGCGTTCCTAAATTCCTTCAGTCCGGGTTTCCGAGAGCAGCAATGCCTCTACATGCCGTGCAGCTGCGCTCGTTTCTGGCGGCCCATCTGCCTCCTCTGGTGAGTGGCCTGGGTCGCGTGCCGCTCATTACTAACAGTCGAGCGCGCAGCACTGCCAGTCAGGGGCCCAGCAACGCATCAGTTTACAAGCAAATTACTTGTAATTATTATTATTATTATTATTATTATTATTATTATTATTATTATTATTATTATTATTATTAATTAAATACGTTTATGGAGCCGATTATAAATACATTTAAATATTCAGGTATAAAGTCTATAAATACTAAAATGTGTTTATAATCTGTTGCATAATATGTATGCTTGATTCTTCAAGACTTGATTTATTTAAAGTCATTAATAATGCATTTGATTATTGCATCCTCATGTGCGACCCTATGGTTTTTATTAGACCGAAATAAGATGCATTACATGCCACTGTGCAAATGATCTATACAAGTCGCTAAACTATGTATTTAATACAATGATTTAAATAATAATAATAATAACTCACCTTCAAAAAGACAAATATGTTTGTTTTCTATCTACCGTTACCTGCGCGTGGTTTGTGAACTCGTGATTCTGTGTATCTGATGCCTCGGAGAGCTGAGAACTCTGACACGAGAGAGAGAAGCAGGAGAGAGACGAGGGTTCCGGCTGCTCGTTCTGCAAAGAGACTCTTTCTGCTCTTCTCACTTCCATGTCACTGGCTTGCTGACAAAAGTGGGCGGGGACACAGAGCTTGTACGTTTCGCGGATTGGCTGTCAAGTAGAGTTCGTTGCTGTCTGTTACTTGCTGTAAGTTTTTTTTTTTTAAATAAAACATATGAGGGCTTTTTGGAGGTAATGATATATAAATATAATTTTTCATTTATTATTGTTTTATAAATGCTTTGACAACAACGTAGGCACGATCCTTTAATCACTTATTGGTCAATTTGCATGATGATTCTATCAGAAAATAAAACATTTAAAATAAATTAAATACATGAATGCATCGAGCCCTTATTATTTGATAATGTTTAATTTTATCTTTAGTCTTCGGAAGCGTGTGCCGATGAAATCCCTAGTAAAATGATATGTTTCTTGAATTTCTGTAGGCACGTCTTTTATTTGAACACACTTATTGGTTGCTTTCTTTGGCAGCATTTAAACAAATTAAGTGCAATAATTTTAAAACAATTGCGTCATATTTGTGAGTATGAAGAACAATGTTTAGAATATTAGGTCTTCTAAAACCCCTTGATATATATGTGTGTGTGCGTGTGTGTGTTTGGATTTATTTTTAAATGTTCAGAAAGCATTTCAAACAAGTGTCTCGATTGGAACTCGGGAGGAAGCAGTTGGTGTAGGTTGGCTTGTGTTGTTCTCCTGCCTTGCGTATTTATACCGCTCCGGTCACCATGAAGGCTGTGCTTGTAGTAGTTGACTGTATAAATCAAATATAAGTCTGACGATAATGTCAATGCAATCAGCTCCACTCCCTGCTGTCTGTGTATTGTGTTACCCTATATACACAACAAAAGACGAAGCAGTGATGTCCAGGATATGTGTGTCTGTCTGCTTCTGCGAAGGTTAACCACCTAGCGTGCAAACCTTGTGACGCTATAAAATACTCATTTTAATTTAGAAAACATCCCCCCTTTGTTTTGCAGTTCTGTGACCAGATGCAGACTTCATTTAGCTTGGGTTTCGGCTTGGGTAGGATTTTAATGCAGTGTGTGACACAGATTTATTTTTAAAGGTTCAAATCTATACCATGCATTGGATTGTTCATGAATTAGTTTTAATACGAGATGGAGCTATGGATATATATATATATATATATATATATATATATATATATATATATATATATATATATATATATATACACACACACACACACACATTGTTCTTAATATCCTGGTGTTTTTCGATGGCGCTTGGTTGTTAGTTTGGGTGACATTTTTCTTTTTTTAAAGAAGAATACAATTAGGGATTTTTTTTTATTAACATCGGAATCAGAATATTAGAATAACAATATCGCATTTCAACCTCCGGTGAATATTAAATAAGATTATGTTTTGTTACACCGTTTGGGCGATAGCTGTCTAAATCTTCTGAATGTTTTAGTAAATGGTTACACTGCTGTAATAACTAGTGAAGTTTTTTTTTTTTTTTTTTTTTACAAAAGTAAATGTATCTTTGTTTTGAATTTCCCGAGTTAGCTGAAACGCACGATTCCAGCAGGTGTTTGCAAACTGTTCTGCTATTACAACTCGAGCCGCTGCCATCTGGTCATTTGTCTACTTGGCTCGTGCCGTTCTCGTGCCTTGTATTTGCTCAAAGCCACACACACCGAGGAGGCTTCACATAGAGCACGAGGATGCACACGCTCGATTTAAAAGACGCGCCTTTAGCGGCGTTGCTACACAACAGCAGAGACAATGGTTGAAATAACCAAGCGTCCTTTTCCAGTGTAACTAACTAACGCAATACGCGTGTCCTTTAAAACATCTAGAAATCGGGTTCATGTTCCTAATGGGTTGTTGTTATTATTATTATTATTATTATTATTATTATTATTATTATTATTATTATTATTATTATTATTATTATTATTATTAAACGTTTGGCGCGTCATACATGTCCAGCACCAAGGCCAGCAGTGTACAGAACACTTTATTCGCGTGTTTTCTGTTGAATTAAAGCCGTGAGGGGTATTCGTTTGTTACAATATAGACTACACTACCCTTTACTTGCATAGCATTTCAGTACGGCGATAATAGAGAGTAGTAGTATTAGTATTAGTAACAGTAGTAGTAGTTCATTAGTGTTGACATTACGGTAACTTTTATTCTGACGGGTTGCTGATAGTGGTTGGAAATATGTGATTGAAATGAATACAAGCTTTGACTTGTATATTTAATGCAGGTTGCGTTACGGGGTTTCCATGTGTCTTGCTTACAAGGGCGAAGTGTCTACATATTTGTCGGAGGCTAATAGTAGAAACAGTCAAAATGTTTGACTACTGCACCAAACATATATAAAGCAAACATATGAAACACCACTGTGTGAAACAAGGCATATGAAACACCGCTGTGTGAAACAAGGCATATGTTAAGTGCATTTCTGATATGTTGCGATTCATTGTCTTTCGTGCGTAACAGGGGACGCCCTAAAATCTATATATGGTCTACATGTATTATGACTTTCATACATTTCGAATATGTAGGAAATATGACACATCTATATATTATATAAAACATGGAAGACGACATTGTTATAGGCTAATCGGAGGTACAAACGATCGCATCGATTTGTCTTTTTAACGATGTACTTTTAAAATTACACAACTATCACGTATCAATCTTCCAAGCTGTCTGTTATGAGTTTTGTAGCACTAACAGTTTTTTTCCTTTCTTAAACGTCACTTTATTAATACATATTTGAATTCCATATGTGCACTCTAGTTGCATGGTATTAATACTGAAACCAAACACAACACTAAATCTACCCAAAGACTGCCTGGCCTCAAACGGTGTGTGGATTCAGCGCAAACAGTAATAAAGTCAATGCAGATAAATCAGTCTTTCGATCAGAACAGGAGGACATCATCTGGTCTTTTGTGTATCAGGCTCGTGCCGTTCTAGTGCCTTGTATTTGGTCACAGCAGCCTCGAGCCGCACAGAAGGAGGCTTCATATCGGGTGTGTAGCTCACCAGAAACAGCGGGTTGAAAAGACGCACCCTTAGCGACGCTGTGTTGACTGAAGAGAAAAGAAAAGGCTTAAATGCGAAGCAATACGTTATATCCCGAATATCCCCTTCGGTCATGTTTTTTTTTTTTTTTTTTTTTTTTTTTTAATTTTTTTAGACATTTTAAATCAGTTTGTATGAACTATACGGTGTTCGAGACGTTGCCCTGCCAAAACTTTGAGAGAAAAAAAAACAACATATATGTATTATAGTTTAAAAATATATATATGGATAGATAAAACACTTAACATGGTAAAATGATGCACTCATACAACAAACAGACAACAGATGATATTTTGTACAGATACAATGGACAGTAACCTGTTCCTTCTGCTTAAGAGGCCCTCCTAAATATAGCATTTAAGTTATGTGACACAGAAAATGGGGATAACTAAGAATATCGTCAACTGAAACTTACCACAAAGTACCATAATGCGATTCAGATAAAAACTTACAGAGGACAGTACGTTATGAAACTCCAGCCCTTTGTTCGCCATTTTGGCTCCAGCTGCTCTTTAGTTTAAACACGAAGCTGACTCAGTGTTTGAGTCACAATGGCGTCTGTTGCGTTTAGACTCCTCATCGACTCTCTGCATCGTTGATTGGTTCAGATTTCCATCCATCTGCCACTACACTGCTGCTACCCCCACAAATTAAAAAAAAAAAAAAACGAGTCCTTTGTACATGGTGCTTGTTTTCGGTCTGTCGATATATGCGATGACTTGACTGTAGTTTGGGGCTCTTGTGTGTAAAACAGGCGACGCCCTCAAATCCCAAAGATAATTTTGCAAAACATAAAACCTTTGTTTCTAAAGTTACGTGACCAGATGTGCAGCCTGCCTCATTTGGCTTGGGTTTCGGCTTGGGTACGATTTTGTTTTTCGCTAGCTCGATCTAGAGGACTTGATTGGAATAGTTAATATAAATCAGATTCAAGGTGGTATAGGACTATGGATCGCCTATACGCACAACAAACCAACAAAAATAAAGATTATTATTAATTGGGTGTTTCCTTTTTTTTCAAAATCTACTCTCTCCGTTCTCCAAATCTCCTCCACACATTTACACACATAATCATTTTAGATAATCCAAGACCATTTGCAAGAAATACAATCCAGTTCAATCCCAGATGGGGGACACTGATGCTGTACCCTTGAGCAAGGTACTTTACCTAGATTGCTCCAGTAAAAACCCAACTGTATAAATGGGTAATTGTATGTAAAAAATAATGTGTAAAAAATAATGTCATTGTATGTATAAAATAATGTGATATCTTGTAACAATTGTAAGTCGCCCTGGATAAGGGCGTCTGCTAAGAAATAAATACTACTACTAAATAAAAAGACAATCTGGTTTGATTCCTCTAACTTTGTTAAACTGTGTAGTTTTGCAATAAAAAACAGCGACTTACCGAATTCATTTAAAAGTAATAATTTACATGATTAGGGCCATCCCATCTCCAAGAACAACTAACTGCGTATATTCCTATTAGTTCCGCGAGATCGGGAAACGAACAGCTCTTAGCTGTCTCCAAAAAATCGGCTTAAATCAACTCCAGCCGGAGCGGTTGTGCTCCTTGCTTGTGGAACTCTGTTGTGGTTGACATTTGGCAGGTTGAAACATTGGTCTCTCTGAAGTCTAAATTGAAAACATATTTTTTTTTTTTAAATGTGATTTTACATAATTGGTTGTAGCTGGAGTGTATGGTACATACGGGCTCTCTTGTGTTTTGTTTTTAACTTTGTACAGCGCTCTGGGATGCCATGGCGTGAAGGGCGCTCTATACAAATGTGTTGTATTGTATTGAACTCAGGGTTTAGTAAATAAGAAACGAGACAACTGATATCATCTGCTATAACATGAATCGAAATGAATGATGTGTTTACAGGTTATGGTTTTATAAATGATATCACCCAACCACTTATTCTATAGATTAGTGACAGCATCAATAAACCTGCCCTGAAATGAAAGACATTGGGGTGAGAAACCTCGTGGACTTGACTCTCAGAAGGCTTAGAAGAGAACGGAGGAAGTCTAAAGAACCCCTGGGTTATGAAGGAGCTTCTTCGGACATTTCACCCGGTAAAAAACCTCGCCAAACGCATTTAACTGAGATTTATGCCTTCTCACACGGCCACGGTGGCTTTTCTTTTTTTCATTGACACTCCCGCCGTTGTCCGGTTCTGTCAGAACTCCCCTCGCTGCTCATTAACCACCCTTCCTGTCTAGCTGACGGGGCTCTGCAGCATAAAACACCCATCTGGCTGTGAAGCTGCCGGCTCGTGCCGAGCTTGTGTCTACCGCGTGCATGCACGCATTAAGGATTCGTTCATGTTAAAGACCATTGCGTCCCGTGCACCACATAGCAGCCCATTACACACGTGTCGAGTTGTACAGGTTCAAATTTAAAGGCGATGGCGTAAGGTTTCAAACTCCGCCTGTGCTGACGGCCAGCAGCACGGTGTAATACAAGGATGTTTATTACAAAATACCCAGTTATTTATGCAATCGTGCAAAAAGTATAAGAAATTAAGCAAGAGCTATATTCCTTGCAATTTCTAAGAAGACTGGACGACAGCACCAGCCATTGAATATAGGGGAGGCTTCATGGTTCAGTGCTTAAATAAAGGGCTTGCTAACAGGAGGTTCCCAGTTCAATCCCAGCTCAGCCACTGACTCACTGATGAAAGGAGCAGTTGCTTCGGATAAAATGATTTATTCATAATCTAAAAGCTTTGGAAATCGATTAGCTCTCTAAGAAGTATGGGTTTAAGAGCTTGGAACGCTTGCTTTGACAAGTATATTTCAAACAGATTATTGTAACAGCTACCATAATATACGATGTGTCATACAGGTGTAGATATCTGTAGGCGCACGCCCTTATCTGCCTGTTGTACACTGTAAAAAATATGCATTTTTCGTGCATCTAAAGCATATTATCAGACATAAAATAAATACTGATGTGTGTGCTCAAAAAACATCGCACAAGATTTTGTTTAATTTGACTTTTGGTTTCTCAGTGTCAGTCACCTCTGGCAAATTGTTATTTCCTGTCTACTTTTTGAAACATAACACAAGACAATACCACCCATTATACCACTGCCAGATCCATATATCATGCTGGTGTAATTGTCTGTTTTTTTAATTTGATTTTTAATAACAGCTGTCCGACATGTTTTACCTGTTTTTGGAGGCACCGTTTAATAAATGAGTCATTGGAAAAAGCGTGGGCAAATGAAGTATTTACAGATGCACACCCTACATTGAATAGAACAAGGCAAGACACACCACATCACAGATATCACAACTTGTGTCTTTTAATCTGTTGTTATTATTATTATTATTATTATTATTATTATTATTATTATTAATACTAATAATAATAAATGATAAAAAATATATATTTTAGCTTACATCCTGAACACATCTCGCAAGAAAACATGACCTCGATGCACGAAATGGCGCGGCTTTTATTTTTAGGGATATTTTCCTCTTGCTGGGGTTACCGTTCTACGTGTGCTCTGCCGCTGGCGACTTGTAGGTATAAGGTATTAAAAGCATACATCTAAGCAGGAGACTAGCATTTAAAGCTTGGAACCCGTGGCTCGCCCCAATTATTGCTATAGATAGGAAGCTATTCATGATAGCGAGCTGTCCATCTGCTCAACGCTGTCGGCTCGTGCCTGTATACTCGTCTGAAACCATTGTGCAAAATAGACTAGAAAGTATACGTTAAAACCATCAACCATCATTCACAATTGCGCTGACATACGTTATCAAATCGAAATAAGCTTTAGCTAAACTGCATATATAAAAAAGCATACTGTACATATTATACGCAGTTTTTGCAATATTAATCACATAAAATAACTATTAGAGTGTTTTAAATACTATATTTATGTGTGCTTTATTTATTTGTGTACTGCATATAGTCAGGCTAACCTGAAGGTTGGATAGTGATGTTGGAGTGAGCATGAAAAGCCCAGCCCCTTTTATTATATCATGACGTCAGGGAATCCAGAACAACACTCATTTTGTTTACCCTGCTTTGAGCAGATGCGTTCTGTTATTATTATTATTATTATTATTATTATTATTATTATTATTATTATTATTATTATTATTATTATTATTATTATAGCGTTGGTTTTGGCTCGGGATGCTTTGTTTTCAATTACACGCACGTACCTCTTAATGATCTTTGATCAGAAACGTACACCTAAGGAAACTACTGTAAATGGGCTCAATACAGCACAGCCAGATAATAAAACAACTCTCCTAACAACAACGTTATAGCCTTTACTGTATTTTGAAAACATTGCCTATTATCCATAACTATTAATAAATAAAAAATACATTCAATGACCGTCTATAGACTGCAAGTCTTTTTCAATGTCTTTCTTTTAAGACATTAAAAAGGACTTGTGGTGGAAACGTGCGTCTGAATATACTAAGTTTATTTGAACAACATTGTATATTGTTAACAGTGCTTAGTGCATATGACTCATTCTTAGTGAGATGACTCATTCTCATCAGAGCTTAATTTTTTTTTTTTTTTTGACAGTCTTCAGTCGTATATAATAACACCAGTATGTAACAGGTAAGGGTTAGCTTTCCCTTGAACATCGTGACTCTGGTTACACTGCTTATAATAGGGAGCAAGACTGAGCCTGCCTGATGCGTCTTGCTTTGAAATGAGGTGAAGCATACACATTAGCACATGTTGTCACAGAGCATAAAAACTAGGTCTCATAACTGTATGAAGTAGTTCCGTGTCCCTGTTTCTGTAAAGATACAAACAGCAGAGTTCTCCTTTATGAATGGAACCTTTTTGCTTTGATACTGAAGCGCAAACGCTCTGTTTTTCAGTTGTATCGAATTAAATAATGGTTGCAGAACTCTAATACTATATGATTCTGCATTGAACGCGCAGGGAAAAAGTGCAAGGACTGGCACGCTTACCACGATCCTATCAGCTAGTCTAGATTCGGGTTGATACTGCCTGTAGGCAAAGCTGGAATCATCTTCAACTGTTCCTGCATTGCCGACAAACCCCTGTATTCAGGACTTGTATTTGTCAATTAGCTGGTTGTACTGCAATTCATTTTACGGCACTGCAATATGTGTTCCAAAAGCCTGACTTTCTCCCTAAACAAAACAATGATGCCATACTGCCAGTCTCCACTTTGATCTTGACACACCTATGAACTCACAGTGACCTGCTCCCATGCTTGTAATACTGTAGAAAATGTGCTAAGCAAGCATATTGAAATCGGTCTGTATCTGTGATTGTTTCTCCTTCCTTCAGTATGCCATGCAGTTTGGAAGCTGGCGTTAAATGTTGCAATTCCTTTTCACTTTATTGTCTAGGTTTGGTGTTCTCTGGTGTATCAAACGACAAGTGAAACACTACCGTGGTTACTCTCACTCCGGATTGCACGCCCGGTTTCAAGTGAAACCACAGACTCACCCGAGAGCGCATATATTTTCCGTGCAGTTCCTCACCTGGCTTGCGATGGACTCGTGTCCTTCCTGCTCAAATGGGATACAACAAATGGGATGCATTAACGGGAGGGTTCAAAACAAAAACGGTAACACTTTACACTACTCGAATTACTGTGTATTTACAGAGCAGTTAGCCAGTGCATGTGCACTGACACATCATTACAGTGTTACTATGCATAATCACAATGCACTTGATGTGTACATCTTTTCGCACTATGTAACCCTAACCGTAAACCTAACCCGAACCCAAACCATGTACTTAAATTATATCGTGAAATTATATCCACCAAATTGATAGTAGATTTATCGAACGTTTTGTTCTCACCAGGCTCTTGCAAAGTCGAGTTGTTACTGTCGTGGAGCAGAATTAAATAACTGACAAAAGCGCGAAAATCAGATTTCTGATCCCGATGTTTCTGTGAGTTAAAAAAAAAAGAAGACAATCTATGAAACAATTACAAAAGAAAGATAAAACTGGCTGTACTGTCTTCCTATTCAGTAATTTCAAACGTGTTGCTTCGATTCTGATTCCAGTGGCATGTGGTTCAACCTAGCTCGTGCTTGACTCGTGCCACGTTTCTCGGTACAGTTTAAACAACGAGCTGTTGAGTAAAACACATTAAAAAACAACAAAAACATCGATACATAAAGGAATATATTCTCGTTGTCTATTTGAAGTTAGGGAGCTGCACAGAAGCATTTAATCACTCACTCCCTTGTGTTACCTCATGTCAATCTCTAGCGACCGTTTATGCAACAATGGTAACAGCTAAACATGATACAACATACACATTTTAAAATAAACTAAACAGACGACAATTCAGTTCTTTTAAAAGCGACTTACCGCGTGTCGAGGATTTCACGGTGGAAATGGATAATACGCGACTGCAGAAATGTTCGCTGGAAACTCTGGTCCGGCAGTCATTTCTGCTTCAATTACTCGGGGCAGGGCGAGACCCATCTGCTCAGGGAGATACTGGCTCGTGCCGGGCTCATGCCGTTTGTATAATGAATGTAAAAGTCTAGGAATAAAAACCTTGAAGCCTGTAACCTCAAAACAAAACACAGAAGTACAACTAGCATTATTCTTGATAATAATAATAATAATAATAATAATAATAATAATAATAATAATAATAATAATAATAATAATAATAATAATAATTCTGATGATTCAGTCTTAACCCGAATCACACTAATATTGCATGCAATACCAACTTTACTTGTCGTTTAATAAAATGCGTATTGGTATACATTTGAAGAAACATAATCTACACATTTGCAACCCTTTTTGAACTGCATTTAAGAAAAAAAAAACAATAGACTCCTCTCCTCTTCACCACCACCTCGCGCATTTCTTTAGATATCTCTGTCGTTTAAAATGTATAGGCGATAGGGTGTGTCTGTTTTATTTGCTTAAAATGTTTTTCCTTGATTTTTTTAAATACTTGATGTATTTCTTAGCTTTTAAAAACATATATAGGCTTTACTTAACAGCAGGAAATGGTTGGAAAATCTGAGCTTTCTATACCTACCCAGAATGATGTTTCTCATTCACCGTGGTCGTGTCTTACTCTGCATCCCATCCCATCCCCCATCCCTAATTGCTAGACTTTCTAGTTCCCTCAGAAAACAAATCCCAAATTTTATTTTTGTAACAAATGGTCCCCTGTCTGTGCAGATTGCCAGATGGGGTACCCAAGCCGATTTTGTTTGAAAGACAATGGGAATTCTAACCGAAATCTTGACATGAAATTGCAGGGACAACACTTTCCGAACTCCAGTGTGTCTACCCGGAGAGCGCGCGGCTGCTAATTGAAATTCCCAGAGGGAATCTGAGGCGCGTGCCGTTTGCTTGGCATCAATTTCAATCCTTTGATAGCTTCCCCAGAGGCAGCTGCTGTTCCTGTAGTTAGCCTGCCATTGTGGATCGCGCTAAACTACCAGAACTAGCATGTCTCCTTCCACAGTAATACAAACTAGTAATGAACCAATACGTAGATGCAACATACATTTTAAAAAGTTGCATGAAGTCTATTTAACCGAAGATCTAAAACTGCTTTAGTGCAACATGCAAATAACAAATGTATTTGTATAAATGTATATCTTGATGCACCCAACGATTATTATTATTATTATTATTATTATTATTATTATTATTATTATTATTATTATTATTATTATTATTATTATTATTATTAATAGTTTAGTGAATGCCCAAAGCTAAACTACAGATGACATACAAGGACGCCTATATTTTAACAGCAGGTGTTTTGAGTATAGTAGCGTTCATTTTTAGCTTGGGAAGCCGCGGAAAGGGACACAGATTTCCAGCAATCAACCTTGAAAATAACCATTTCACAGCGTGCACAGACGTAAGATTGCAGATGCGCAAATACAGATTAAAAACATGAACGCTGGATCTGGATTTCTTATCCCATAATCAAGCTAGGACGCGCTAATATAAGAAGACTTTTCAGACGTATTAATTAAAACCTTGGATTGTACACACACGAATTAGAACACGTATATTGAACTCCTGGCATTAGTTATTAGTTTTAAGCCATAGGGCATACGCAATAGCGCGTATGATGATTTGAGGGGTACAGATGGGGTACTGACGCCAATACTGTTTAAAAACAATGTAATCCAAACTGAAATTTAAATGAAAAAGAAGAAAATGGAATTGGGGGAAAAAAATACTTGAACCCCACTGGTCGACAGAATACCATAGAGCTGAAGGGGGGCCATCTGGTGCTGGTGGCGCGTGCCTGACGCGTGAGTCTCAATGCTGCTGTGTCAGTGCGCCTGCTGAGCAGAATCGACATCGAATATTTCAAATGATACAATCCCAAGTATAATAATATAGCAATAGCAATATTGACATGGATATTACAGGCTAGACTCTTCTGGTTTTTGTTAAATATTTGTATAGATTAAAAAAAAGAAGCTGTTCATGAAGAATTGGAAACGTTTACAATTGGATAACTGAAATGCATTTTGGAGATACATGCTCGTCACACTTGCAGGTTACTATTCACATTTAGATACTAGATATATATTCTTTTTAGAACACACCAATTATAGACTGAAATGCAAGCTCAGGCAAATCTACCCATTTCTGCCCCTATCAGCACAGCCCCTCCCCCATCCTACCCGTTTCCACAGGTGAACAGTCTCCCATGCAGATTTCTACAGGACACAACAACGTATTGTTGATTCACATACTGAGGCAGATGTGTCTGTCCACATAGCGTGGCTTGGGAAGCTGTTTTATAATTTAAACAGATTTGCCTTAGTGTTCTTTTTACAGAATGAAAGCCCCTTCCCCCTCTCTCGCTTCTCCATCCCCCGACCCCCCCATAGTGTTTTTTATACTGCAAAGCCAACTTAACCTTAGAAAACAACAACTACAATATATAACGCTTGAGAATCATGTCTTCATTTTTCCTATGTTTTACTGAAAACTTTTTCTTGCCCTCAAATAATATGTTTTGAAGGTTATTTTCACCTAAAGTCTACACCCTTTTCCGTTTATAAAAGATTTGCTAAATTGTGCATCCTTCATAAGGCGTATGTATGTTTTTTTAATATGTAAAATGCATGTACTTGACACACACATACATTCATATTGAGAGTGAAGGATTGTTGGTTCTTTCTTGTTCCTATGGTGTTGGTTAATAGTCACCCTCTGAAATGCTTATCCTAATGTTAACAGGATTTGCTAAAAAAATATATGTAGATGCCATTTCATCTGTGTGCATGTTGTTTTTTATTGGAATACCAGTGGTGGAAGTACGCAAGCGGCCCCGCGAGACAGATGGTTATCTTAATAGATTCAATGCGTGCTGGATGTTCTCCCAACGGGACAGGATTCGGCGTCAAGATTATTGCACAATAGTTAGTGGGCAGGGCCATGCCGCCCTGCTTCTGCATAAATACCGCATCTTGAGGCTGAGGAGAATCACTCGAGCTCCGACACTCCAAGAGAGAGCATCACCAAGCAACGTGAAATCATGTCTCCCAACATTGCTTCTGAAACTGTCGAGTACTCTCCAAGAATGACCGTTGCAAAAAGAAAAGAAGCTAGTGAACTGAGAAAGGTAACAATCGGAAAAAAATGCTTGTTACGTGCATATTGCTGTTTCTTTCTAAAAAGAAGTGTGGCTTTGTGTATCGCTGCAAGATATTAATTTTTTTGTATTATTTTATTTCAGACTCTCAAGCCTTTGATGGAGAAACGCAGACGCGCTCGCATCAATGAAAGTCTCAACCAGTTGAAAACACTGATCCTTCCTCTGATTGGCAAAGATGTAAGCATCTTCTATAATTTCAATACAAAACTGAATAAAACCATCAAAATAAAACGTAAATCAAACAAATATGTATATAGTTGAATTATTATTATTATTATTATTTGCAAGCTTCTGGATTTTTGCTAAATTGCTCATTTTTTTCCCTTTGCTTCTCCCATGCAGAATTCCCGATATTCCAAACTGGAAAAGGCTGACATTTTGGAAATGACAGTTCGGTTCCTAAAAGATATTCCCAGCACCCCTGTTCAAAGTGAGTATCTTTGTTTAAGCATTGTTTTTAGACAAGACTAGCGTAAGATGAAGAAATCGCATAGACCTATAATCCTGCATAATAAAGACTTGAACTAGCACCGTTTAAACATAAGAATAAATATTATAATATGAAACAAACTAACCCCTTTCTTTTTTTTCTATCTTAGATGCAGCTGATAGCTTCAGAGAAGGATACAAAGCCTGTCTTCAACACGTATCCAGTATACTGCCCAACACCAATCTGTTGGACAAAGAAACGTCACAGCGTGTAAACGAATACATCCAGAGTTCTATGGCATCGCCTGCAGACACCCCGAGCTGCCAGAACTGCAGTGGGCAAAGCCCCCTCGCCAGACCTCAGAGGAGTGAAAGCGTGGTGTGCCTGAACCCAACCGCAAGAGGCTTGAGGACAGAGACCACTTCAAACCTCAACGGTCACCCCATCAACCGAGTCCAGCCGGTGCCACAGCCCCACGACGTCCGCATGTGGAGACCTTGGTAGAAAACAAAAAGGACTGAACATCTGTAAAATATATACATATGTAAAAAAAAATAATTGTAAATAAGAATCGCGCCGTGGAGATTAACTGTTTTTATTATTAATGTGACGTTTTTAAATGCTGTTCTGAAGTCGTTTTCGGGTTTCAGTTTAATACATATGTGTATGCTGGCTATTGTAACTTTTTTGACCGTTGGAAATGTAAAATTCGTGGTCAGAATTCAAACCGAGTATGCTGGAAGAAAGGTCTGATGGATTCGTATATTCTGTGAATGTGTAATATTTAGTCCTCCTGGGGTTAAATGAATGTGGTGTTGTGTGAACACACACCTTTGTAAAACCCAACGGGTTATTTGACGTGTATGACTCGCACAGTTGTCTTGAAATGAGCTGGGTCTGTGCAAACTAAAGCAATAATATAACAAGGCACTTTTGTAAATTGTACCTGCGCTGTATCGTTTTTATTCAAAGGGAATTTATTTCATGGGAATCCAAAGCTTGAAATAATATGGATGTAAAATCTCAAACGCGTGGAAATAATATTAATAATAATAAATGATAACGTTTATAAAAAAGTCTCCATCATTTCTTTCATAGTTTGTGTATCATAAATGAGGTTTTATGATTTATGTTTGTACTATATGTTACCGTTTTAAACAGTGGGCGTCACATATTCCATATTCATAAAGGGTTTAAATTAAGCATTTTAGAAATAGCGAAAACAAGTCTAGTTGACATTACTTAGTAACCCTTATTATCGGCCTTGGTTTGTTTAATAATAGAAGGCTATATGGTACCTAAAATAATCTGAATAATACTTTTAAAACGTTGGCCAACACAAATCAAGATCATTAAGCAATAGATGCTTCATTAAAAACATCTACATGCAATCAACCAAAGCCAGGGGTGTTAAAATGCTGTACTAAAATCACTGACGACTTGCACTGGCTTAGAAAATGTAGGCTAGCATATATAAACAGTCTATACGTTTATATATGGTGCTGTGGTTAGCAGTGCGACCACAACATACACGTACCCTTGAAAATGACAGGCACATGGGTTTGTTTTAAACATAAACCACGCGCTAATGACAAAAAGACCAAACAGGACCTACAGGGAGAGATGATGAACGGCTTTCCCACGCCAGCTTGTCTTTCCCCAGACAAACTGCTAACACGCAGCGCATGCAACAGGATCCACGCTAGTAAAAGCTAATCCAAAGCAATTCAAATAAACATCTTAATTTGTTTATAAGATGTTCCCTGAGATTCGTCTTTCCTTCTTAATAAGGCTATACAAATCCCTTATAATAACAAAGTCGGTCACACAATAATCTAATCATATATATCCATATATTTTAAAAGTGTTACAGACCTGAGAAATAAAACGGCACGAACAAAACAGCCCATAATAAGCACATGCTCTTACTGCATGCATTAGCTCTCTAAAAAAAATAACAGTTTGGGGCTTCAGTAGTTAACGACTAGTATGTTTTACTGCTTCCTAACTGTCACCCGGCATCTCGTACTTGACTGCAAACACACACCTGTGCGTGGAGTATGTGGGAACCTCTGTCCTTGGGAGCGGATGGACGTTGAGCAGCACAGTAATTATGTGGGTTTACTTTCCAAGTCCTGACAGCTGCAAACCCACTCCCACGTTCCATTCTGACACGGTGTGTTTAACCCTCTAAAGTACAAGGGGCATGTGTGTCCTGCACATATCAAATGATGCAAACTTTCTTATTTTTGCAATGAGGTGCACGGAACAGGTTTTAAATTGTACTGACAAGTTGGATCTGGAGATGCAAATTGCCAGTTTCCTCCTCGTGATAGAGTCACTCTCTTTAAGAAGAAACCGTTTGAGCAACCGCTCAGTAGCGGGGTTCTGAAAAATCTAGCCTTACGCGTCCCCACATGTTGCTACAACTGTTTAATAACGGACCTGTCATTTTTTTCATTGTTAACATCCAGACAACTTGTGATTGTGTTGATGTTTTTAATATTCAAAACGTTTGTTCACTTGGCTTATAAATCATACATTAAACTTTATGTTTGAAATATGGATGGGTGTGTCGAAAAACAAATATATTGATTTACTTATGCACTAAGCCTGCATAAGGAGAAGCAGTATACATGCAAAAACATACAAACGCACGCACACACACACACACCGACACACACACACACACACGCACTCACGCACGCACGCACACACACGCACACAGAGACACACAGACACATACACACGCACGCACACACACACACACACACACACAGGCACGCACGCGCGCGCACACACACACACACACACACATTTCTATACAGCAGCACTTTGCAGCAGTTACAGTTCTGTTTAATTCCAAGAAGCGTCTCAGAGCGCACACACCTGTATTCAGCACAAGCACAGATCGAAAGTATTGGGTAACAATCCTGCGGTTTTTGGCACTTGTGCAGAGCCCTGCGTCTCATGCACCTGAAACTGCGCTGTCTGGGCTTGCAAACGGCAGGCATGAATCCACCGCCCACTGAAACTTGAGTTGACTAAGCAGTTTCGGTCAGCATTTCCCAGGCGTTCCACAGGTATAAAAGTGTCATTAATCACTCGGGGAAGCGTGGGAAAGAAACGAGGTGTGCTTATACTAAAACGTTCGCGTGCTAAAGCTCTCGCAGATGAGAATCTATAGAGGCTAGTGGACACATGCCTCACCGCCTAATAAATTGGCGTGCCATCTCTTTCTCTCCTGTTTTTAAATACCCGCGTTTAGTTTACCTATATACCCGTAAAACAATAGGTCAGTATACATCTTTGTGCCAATAAAGATCCAATGCACTATAGACTATTATTATTAACGAGGTGATTACCAGTAGAAAATATATTGGCATCAATCTTTTGGGGGTTTCCTATTACCAGGTCAAGTTCTACTTCCAGTTAGAAGGTCCAAAAAGACTGCTGCGGGTAGTTCAACAGCAGGGATGAGGAAAGAGACATATGTCTAGTTTATTGACTTCAAGTTTAGAGAAAGTGCAATGAGTGGCTATATTAAGAATGTGTTTGTGCAGCTACTGGCAGCAACGGAATCGCCTGCCATGACAGCAACATTACAAAAAATATTTTAAAAAGTTTGTAAAAAACAAAACAAAAAAAAAATTAAATAGCAGTGGGCCAGACATGTAGCAGGAAGAAAAGACCATCGCTGGACCAAGGAGATACTAGACTGGATCCCAACCGATATAAAGCGACCATGAGAAGACCTCCAGGAAGATGGCAAGATGAAATAGCAGAAGACACAGAAAACGGCTGAAGATGATGATGATATATGTGTGTGTGTGTGTGCGCGCGTGCGTGTGCGTGTGCGTGTGTGTGTGTTTAACGGCGATTATCTTTGCCTAACCCTACAGTCACCCGTGGAGGTCATTTCTCCATAGTTTCGACAAGTCCAGTCAATTGTCTATTCGCGTGAAGCAGTGCAATAACTATGAGATCAGCGGCAGGCCTGTGTTGGCGCACCGGTGTGTCTTTATTAGAACCAGTTCCGAAGTAAATTGCAACGTTTTAGGGTGTAGATGACACCGTCGATCGGCTGAAATAAGCTTTTTGCTCATATGCGCCAGACGGGAAGGAGGCGAAGCATTTACGCACAGAAAGAAGCGTGTCATGAATCGTGATGTTACAAACCGCAAGCCAAGAACCGCCTCGGGCAATGCAAACTACAAACCAGCGAAACTCAGAAAAAGGGTTGCATGCATAATGTCTTGACATCACGCAGCGAGTCTGATAGTTCTCACATTTAACCTTGCGGGTATTTCATAGAATCGGCATAGTTTTATTTGCATGACTGGAGAAACATAAAGCAACACGTACTGTATTAGGCTGAGCCAAGATTTATAGTAAAAACGTCTTCCTCTGATCAGGTTTGCACACACCACGTTTGATTCATTAAAACGGGATGGTTTGCATTTGGTGAATGGCTGAGTGGGGGATGCATTTTTAAAATTATAATATTCCAGCGATTCTTTTAAGCGGTTTTTACTGTAATTAATTCCTTACAATTGAAACACTATCGCTAGCTATAAGCAGAATGCTGAAACATTTTAATGATGCGCAAACCTGTAAGGATCTGCAACGTCGTACATGTTTGTCAACATGGACACAAGTGGGAACTCAAGAAAACCTACAGACGCTGCAAAGTTCCATGTATATCAACAGACACCAAACTATTGCAAACCAGCTCCGCTTAAAACGTTATAACTTCTTAGAACTAGGAGATACGTCCCCTCAGTACATCCACAGAGCATACAACTCTCAAAAAGCTGCTACTGTAATGCAGCAGTAAGTATTGTTATAGTCTTTGCTGCCACCTCGTGGTGATTTATGTTATTGCTTTATATTAACACTGCCTCAATGCTTTACTGTACTTTGCTAATGCCTTTGTCGTGGTTTAGCAGAACAGGTTTTTGCTGATATACATTTGGAACACTATCAACATAACAACATGACACGAGGCAGCACGGAAGGGTATGCATTTTATATGTTCTATAGCAGTATAGACGTGCGGTGAAAGGTTACATACATTTAAACTTTAACCTTGAGTACTCCGCAGCTACTTTTGTCTTTCAATTGCAAGCGAATAAGGATCTCAGATTACATTTAGATGAAAAGCAAATAGCTTTAATGATATACAGAAGGTTTTAACTGGCTTTCCATTTTAATGCATGCATTAAACTAACAGCAGTTGAAAAAGACACGTGGTAAAAGTTTTTTTTTTTTTTTTAGGCAAAGGGGAGGGACGGGGTGTTTGCTCAATTTGAATTGTTATTATTATTATTATTTGTTTATTTAGCAGACGCCTTTATCCAAGGCGACTTACAGAGACTAGGATCTGTGAACTATGCACCAGCTGCAGAGTCACTTACAACTACGTCTCACCCAAAAGACGGAGCTCAATGAGGTTAAGTGACTTGCTCAGGGTCACACGAGTCAGTGGCTGAGGTGGGATTTGAACCGGGGACCTCCTGTTCTATGGTTATGTAAGACGAAAGATAAATTTATTCTACGACAGAGCAGTAGGTGACCAAGGGTAGCTAATGCGCCATACTTATGTCTAATAAGAACACTTTTTTCCTGCATTATCTGCATTTAACTTTTCTGTTTTATCCCTGGATCACTTTCTCAGAAACTCGTGCCTGTATTATATAAACGGCTAGATTTCGGATTTCATTTGCATAGCACGTTAATCTGCTTCATGGTTTGTTGCAAATTCAGTTACTTACAGTGTGCCCACAACTCATAAAACAATGGAGCAAAGTGTTCTGCAGTGAGGGCTTATATCCATCCCTTCTGCAGTTATGGGATCCTGAAAGTGCTTTCTGGGGAAGTGGTGCACCTACACGCGGAACGTACTGTGCTTGTTTTAAATTCATGGCCGGAAGCTAGTCAGATCAAAGTGTCTTAAAACGGAATGCAAAAATAAATAAGGTCACGATCGTTTAAATGTAGATTTACTTACACAAACTATTTGCAGAACAGATCCCTCCCCCTACTCTAGTGCTGAACTTGTCTCTTCCCTCCTGTCTTCCGGGTCCATTAATTTGAAAAGCATCCGTGTCGATAACTCCACAGCCCGGCATTGATTAGATGCTCATTCTGTGATGCTGGCTCCACGTAAGCCCATTTGAACAAACTGCCTGCCTGTAGTACCGATCTTGCCTGACTCAGTTCTCTCTCTCTATATATCGGCGGCTCAAGTCAAGCACACACCTCCAGCTTCCAAACGGCTTATACCGGCATGTCTCTCACCAGGACCCTGTCCTTTTCATCCCCTATCCAGATATGCAGGTAAGACACTTCAAACACCATCACTTGAATTGTGTTTATTTATATTAAGTAATTTTGGCTGAAACGCGAGCAAGGGTGCAGAAGTCGCCGGCCTAGGAATCCGCTGAATTTTCTCGGGGCAGAACTGCATTGCATCCCGCCTCTTTTTCGGAACAGTGTGTGTGTGTGCTGTAGTGGCGCATCATGTCAAATTCATATAGAGCGTTCAGTCTGTCGAGTTTAATAATTTTAACCACATATGTTAAATAACATGTGTTTAAGAATACTGCCGCTGCAAAATGACCGTGGAGGTTTGACGGTGTTCCTATAGAAGGGCGTTTTAAGGTCATTAATAAAAAACGGACTGCATGTTTTCTGTTCGTTTCTGAATACGCATAGCTAAAAGGATACACGCAGGCGTTTGCAGGCTACGCGCTGGGTGACTCAGTACTTTCATTTTGCACACCTCTCAGATTGAATTTACTGTCAGCTACTAAAATTATCATTAGCATTTATTTTATAAGCATACTGGCTAATACAATAACTTTAAACCCCAGCCAAAACTAAACAGCCTTGTCTTACGGAAATATTTTTTAATGTATTTCTCTCAGCTCCGTGTTTTGCTGAGCATTGCAGCTCGTCCTGCGCTGAGCTGATTCAACAATGCATTGTGGGTCAGGTGTCTAATTTTTGTTGCACTACCGGCTGCACGAGAGCTGACACGTTCCTCTTGTCTGGTGCAGTGCATCCAGTATTTTGGGTTGCATCTACGTAGACTTGAGCGTTGAGGAAAGATTCAGACAAATGGATAATTAAAATACCCACGATTCAAAATGAACCAACTATTTTGTTGCTTAATATATAATACATGGATGAAGGCTATATTTGCATTCTGGGCCATTCAAAAAAAAGCCATAATACCACAGCAGTGACGTCAAAAAGTGTAAATTCCTCTAGAGGAAAATATACTTGAACTTTGACCCAAGATTGGAAGTCAAGCCATTGAGAGAGGAATCTATTTTTGCTTGCCTGTCGATGTTGTTCTTTGGACACTAGAGGGCAGCATTTATGACTGGACTCACATGCAGTGCTGATGTCATACTGTTGCAACAGGAAGTGATGTGAAAACTGAAGTTTACAATACACGACCATACACCCCACAGTATTGGAAAAAATCCGACTTCCTGCAATTTGGAAGACTTTTGTTCAGTTTAGCAAAATTACAACCAGCTATTGTAGTAATTAAATGAATGATCATATCAAATACATGCATAAATAAATAAATAGTGCATTTTGTTTTATTTCACTCAGGTATACCTTTTGTCTATGGTAGTGGTTGCCTCATCATCCTCTGATTGGCTAAGGTTACATACAGTATTAGCAAATGATTACTACAGTTGACTCAAAAATGGTGGTTTCTTACAGGGAGAGAGATAGGATTCAGGGCTCCAGACAAATGTTTTGCCACAGGATCCAATAGTACCAAAGTACAAATCCAATTGTTGGATGATGGTTTAGGTGCAAATTGGTTGCTACCATATTCAACAGCTTAAAATACAAGACATTGTTGAGACACTGAAGTGATCCTGAAACAGTAGCTTCATTTCTGTCCTCCCTTGTTTGTGACCTCACTCGGCTGCTCTGTTAATCTAAGCAGCTGATGACTGCAATGAAGTCAGCATGTTAATATCTGAGATATTCTGCAAGTGTTGTGTATGCAGTAGGTGGTTGCAACATTAATCGCGTATAATTGCAGTATGGGGAATAGTGTCCTTAGTGTTAGTGAGTGAAGTCCTGATCTGAGAGCATGTAAAACACAGACAGCTTTTAATGCAAAACATTTACACAACAGTATTTGCACACGTTTGGTCACCATCACTCCTGTTGCATGAAACTGGGGTCGCCCGTATTCTGCTGGTGTTAATACAGCACCTCTGGATTTCCAGGCATTTGTATCTGATTAGATTGGCGGTGATGCAGGCAGAAACAGATGGCACAGTGTCCTAGTACATTCAGAGTGCTGAGCTGATACACTGTACTCTGTAGAGAATCTCTTCCTTACAGTAGCACTGCATTGATGTGTGATACACAGGACCAGTTGGTTGCTTTATACAAGCGAGACGGGTCTCATTAAAATGTTACAATTATTTGGAAAAGTGAAGGAGCTTCGTCTGTGGCTACAGCGCTTTCAGAGCGTGATACCAGAGAGGTAAAAACTTTTTACTTGTTTTTTTTTTTTCACAGAATCATTTTGTTTTGTGATTAACATGTGATTAAATATCAGGGCATGTTTCAGGGACTGGAGTATAGGCATGGTGTAATAGGCGTTGGCAGCTATACATTAAAAAAAGGGGGTTCCTGCATCCATCTCTTATACGTTTGACTTTTGAATCGATTATAGGCTAGATAGATTACTATAAAGAAACCTGCAGTGGTTATAAATTCAGACATTGCTTTACCAAGAAGTCTTTATCAGTATCCTGTTGTGTTATTGTTATCTACCTAGTCTATAATCTATTCAAAAGTCAAACATATAAGAAGTGGATGCAGGGTTTTAGCCCATGGCACTGGCCACAATTGCACAAACGAAAATACATGTTTAATTAAAAAGAGAAAGAAGAAAAATCCATGTTAATGTAATAAACAAAACGACTTGAGAGTGGCCAAGTGACCTTGGGGTGTAGTCTCACAGCCCCCAACTAAATAAGGTAACATCATAATTCAAGATTGGGGTTAAAAGACATTACACAAGACATCCTGCTTTCCCAACAACAAAATATTAAACCCAGTTTGGAAGTGTTCTACAGGCAGAAGCTTGAATTGGATTACTTAGTTCTTTGGTTTCGTATGTTGAAAAAAATCTAGGAGTTAATTAAACACTAGAGGTATTGCTTGCCTTTTAGTTTGTAATAGTTTTAGTATCAAATCTGTGGTTCACTGTTTGACGTTAAGCAATCTATCACAGAAGACTTGTAACGACTTCCCCCAGAACCAAAGGCAGCTTTATCTGTGGTTGTAACCATTTCTTTGAAATACACACTGTTCCAGAACTAGTTATAATATTCAATCCCGAAGCTGAAGGAATTCATTGATGCCAGGATGTACCTTAAAACTGATACTGTCTTCTTGTTTTCCAAGTTTTATTTCCAGCACATTCACCCTGAAACAACACTGTTACAAATGTTTCCAGGTATTAGGAGCCCCATTGCCTCTTGAACAGGAAGTGGTCTGGACAGGAAACAGAGTGTTTATCCAGCTATAACTGGGCTCAGCTAGGGGTCAAAGTAAAAAAAAAACGATATCTGGAAAACGTAGAGGACTTCTGAGGATGTGATATATTTGGAGTAGTATATTATATTGTGTATCCTGTGTTTTTCTGCTAAGGCTGCATGCCACCAGTAGATATGTTAGCAAAAAATAATAAAGATCTAAGACGATGTTAAAGCACTGCTTTAATTTTAAATGCATCGCTTGTGAGTTGCTCGGGGTAAACATACACAGCTATCAATCTTGCAGGGTTAACAGCTTGCAGACAGCTGTGTGTTTGCAATGGCTGTTCTGCTAAGTGGTTGTTTTGAGCAGATGAGCGCTGCCGTAGCTGTCGATTTAGCTTCTCGATTGTTTGCTCCGCAGTACCCAGAAGGAGGACAAAATGTTCTTTGGTTGCAACAGCGATGTGCTATACTCGGAGACGGGAGGGATGAACTGCAGCCTCAACATCCGGCCACCCGTGGAACATCACATGTTAACAAAGTTAAAAACGTGACACTCCTCGATTACGCACATCCGCCTTTATGTTTAGGTTCTGCACCCAAAAGAGACATGATTACAAAAAACGAAACAAAACAAAAAACACAGGCCATTTTCATATTTCCTGTCACTGTCCTTATGAATATATTTCCATAGCAACCAGAGGTAGCAGCGAGCTCTGATTGGATAAGAGGCTGACTCCACGTCTGACGTGAGAGGGCTAACCGAGAAGGCGGGGGAGGCGCATGGTAACAGCAGTGATGTAATTTATGAATGATACCGGCAGTTTAGTATATAAAGTCCTCTCCTTGTCCAGCTTTGACAGGCTGTCAAATAGATTTTGCTCGCACACAAGCAGCACACAGACTCGCCATGCTGTCAATCGCGCACCAGCAGCTCAGCAGGTACGGCACGTGGAGATTATTCTCTGGGTTCAGGTTGTTTTGTACCGCCTTCCTGTTTTTTTTTTTTTTTTAATTGTTCTATCTTTCTGGAAAATGTAATGTAGATTAAATGATGCGTGCAACAGGGGCGGCACCAGAAATAATTAGACCTGATTGTTTTGTTTTATCTCTGTAGCTCAAAGGGTCTCATTACTTTCTGTTTTCTCTTGAGTCTGACACATGCAAGCACTGTCTGTCTAATGCAATATTTAATACTTGCAGGTCTGGTGACAATGTCATGCATCACGTAGTTGTTTGGGTAGGGAGTTTGTAACGATAGCTGTTATTAGTCTTGTTGCTAATGTATACATATTAAGTGTGCATAATATGTATACTATAGTTTGCAGATTTTCTTATCTCCAGCAAATGCCTGTAGTTTTCTGGAGTGTGTGCATAGACAGCCTTTCTCTTAGGCTACATATTATTATTATTATTATTATTATTATTATTATTTTTTAATATTTTAACAAACCCTTTCTGTACAGTGTGTTCTTTCTGTATTTAGTTATTGCTACCGTAAACAACTTTTTGTTCATTGGAAATCATCAGACTGATCCCCGGGCAAAAGTGCTCACTTGTTGATAAATCGGTTAAGAATGGCGTTTTTTTTTTTTTTAAATTTTGGAATCAGGGATGGGCTGGGCTGGGCTGGGCAAGAGGAAATGAGCCGCTAAAATACATTTCCTCACACACTGAACTTACTTGGCAGCTGTCCAGTGTAAGAACTTCTCAGCACCTGGATTTTCACAGATTGTAGAAACGCTGAATATTGTGAAATAGATGAGGCCAGGGAACCAACCAGATTGCAGAGAGTGCATTGGAACAGGTGGGACGCCAGCGAGAGAGAAAAATCAAGCCAGGGTTTGCCTGGAAGGGATTGTGTGGAGTCCTGCTGCTTCCAGGACATTCCTGAAAACAAGATGCTTTCATCCTCTCCATCGGTTTCTCCTGATGGACTATTTCTTAGACGGGGTTCCCAAATTGTCTAGCAGTGCATTGCTTTGTCATTGCTCCTCGTTATCACACAGACTAGTTTGGGACCCCTAGTTGGGAGACCATGCTTTTTCATGAGCCATTTCTCAAACAGCATTTGCTTGTATGGAGTCATCATTGCAAATGATGAATGGCTCACTGCAAATTAATGATGAATGCAGGATGAGCAAGACAAAGTTTCTGACCTGATAAATTTGCTTAAAGCGTGTGCTGGTGAGCAAGTTATTAACAGTAGATGAAAATGAATTGTAACCTTACATTTAAAGCATTACATGCTTTTCATTATGCCTTCTCTTCCAATCCCCCCCTCTCCTCCTTCGCATGAGAGAAGAGACGGGGGCTTACACCAGTTTTGGGTGTAGGGCGTGGTGGCGCGTTGAATGTCTGAATTTTAATAGAGGAGGGAAAGTGGTTTCAATAGCAGGGAACAGGAAACCTCAGTTCCAGATGTAGATTTTGATCACAGCGAACGCATTTCCTAGTTTTTAAAGACGTAATCTCGCTGCACCAGTTTTTGAAATGCTCATCCTGTGTGTAAGCAAGGAGATGGACAGATAGAGGGGTACAGACCTGTTTAGGTGGGGACTGTGACATCCGTGTTTTAAATATAAGAGAACAACTAAGTCATCTGGGATTGCAAAATGAGCCAGAGCGGTGATGAAATGTTTTCTTTTGACTTGTTTGTTGGGCCACATTTAAGCGGTGACTGTTGCATTTGAAACACTAGCGATAACAAACTGGAGACGTGTGGGTGGCTCCGTCTAAACAACAGGCTCTACTGCATTCCGGATGCGCCTCACCAAAAGAAATAACCACTTTAAAGTAAAAAAAAAAAACACCTTCGTCTGGACCTTTTGAAAACCTGCCTTCAATAGGAGAGCCAAGTCTTCAGCAGGAGAGCGAGGAGACTGCCTGCTGTCTGAGTAGACTGAACCTCAGAACACAGCTGCTTCCAATCTCCTTACAGCAGTACCTGCAGAGCAGAACCAGAGGGAGGCAGAGCAGGGGTCGTGTGGCGATGCTGCACGGAGATGCTGTCACCTGTCTGTCACCTCAGGACGCCTGCAAGTCAAACTGAGCTCCGATCGCATCAGCTTGGTTCTTGCAGCTCAGTCTCACTGTGCGAAGTGCGTCACAAAAACAATAAGGATTGAATAAGATGTTCCAAACTACAGAGTGCTGGGAATATTGAAACAGGCCCTGCTTGAAAGGTATTCGGTGGCACACATGACCATGTTTACATGCGTTCATCATATTTATAAATATGAGTGTGCCACCAGGATATATCGCAAAGGAAACCAAATGCATAGATGAACATCTGCAGTAGATAACACACGTTCTGCTGTACAGAAGAGTGTTTCTCTATAGCCTTTCTTTAATAGGAAATGTAACAGGTGCTGCTGCAATGTTAGGAATAACTCTTTTCCAGCTAATTCAAAATGAAAGAGTATTCTAGTATGTGTTGTAATATTATATTCAAACCCATGCTCGCCCCAGCACTAAAACAATGTTTAAAACTAACCAATGGAGTGGCTTCGTTGTAATCCATGTCTTACCTACAAATTTCAGACTCTTGTTTGTTTAATTGTTGTGTGCAAGTAAGATTTGAAGAGCAGGTGGCTTTCGCTTTACTTTCTGTAGAAAGCTTAGCTGTAAAGAGGGGACTTTTACTTTGACAAGACAGGAAGGAAACCTTTTACCCAGATCCTATGATCACCTGCCAACACAACTCATGGGATGCGTTCCTCAGAAACTGGTGACTGAAAACTCAAAACCAGAACTGCGATCATGTTGAAAAAGGTGCTAAAAGGATTGGAGTGGTACAGCAAACAGCATCGGTAGGTGGTGAGTGTGCATGGTGTTCAGCGAGGCGTTTCAAAGCTCCTGAAATAAACAGAGGGATATATATATCGGTACAGTGCAGAGCATTTGGCATCCCAGCTTCACAGAAAACAGGACAAACAGTTTTGTTTCTCTCCCTTTTTTTTCCACAGGATCATGCGTCCTGATGATGCCAACATTGTAGGCAATGTGCACGGAGGCACCATCTTGAAAATGATTGAAGAAGCGGGGGGCATCATCAGCACTCGCCACTGCAACACGCAGTCGGGGGTGAGTGGGTCAGAAATGCAGCAAACCCACACACAGCTTTATAAGAGTGCCCTTAATACAGGGGGACCAGCGACAAGACAGCATGCTCCGGGCTCCCATTGGCTGACAGAGAAAGAATGAATCTTGGTTGTAAATCTCCCTTCCGACCTGTGAGGGCTCTGTGTAAAGGGAACAGAGTGCCCCGGACTGGATGGTCTGACAATTCATTCCAAGGGATAGTTGGAAGTCGGCCATCTAGAAAGGGGGCGGAGATTTATAACCAGGATTCATTCTTTCTCTGTCACACTCCATAATGCCATTCCACCAGCACTTTCATTCTCGTTATGAGGCACAAACAGCACATAGTCTTGTAACTGAGGCTGACACTGTAATTGTTTTTAGGAAACTACCTGCAGTAAACTAAACGGCAACGTTTAAACCATGGGCAGGGCCTTTTCAAGAACATACAAACAAAACTACCTTTCAGTTGGGTATTAAACATTATTTCACATTTGCTATTGTACTGAGCAGTACGTAATAGAGTTTTCTTTTTAAGGCAGAAATTCTTTTTTTTTACATACGTGTGCTTCTGTGGTGGAATACAGAGCATTCTGAAAACCTCATAGTTAATTAAGATGAAGCACAATCTTAAGCACAAAACTACTGCTGGTGAAATTTCACTTTGATGAAACATTCTGCAAATCTGCAGGTAACTTACACAAGCAAACTGCTTTAGAGTTACAAAAATAAGCCCACTTAAATATCATTAGAAAAGTGGGCTTAATTAAATCTTATTATTGGCGATTGTGTTGGAGGTTGGTTATATATCGTCACTTGAAACAACACATCGTTGAACTTCGTCTGCTTTTTACTTACACAGTCTCCTTTTCCAAATACAGATGAAAAAAAAAAAATTTACTCTCCACATGTCAGCCTCTGAGTCGCCATTGGCGGGACGTCCTATAAATGAGCACAGCTCAGCTGACCTTTATACAGTAGTACTGATCTTATTAAGAATACCCTAACCAATATACTGCTGCTGTGCAAGTTTCTGTAATTCGATTCAATCCCCCATACCCTGTGCAGTATTCAGAGAGTCCACTAGATGTCGCTTCAGCGTTAGGCATTTTGCTGTTTGGTTCAGGGTTCTCCTGGTAAAAACAGATCTGTGCTGCTTTAACATGTGCATTTCGAATCCATATACAGTAATGCCTACTTCAGTAGTTACGAAATCATTACAATACAATACAAATTTGGATTTATTGAACTCAGACGCAGCGCGTAGTAGTTGATTTCGCTATGCTGTTCAACAGCAAGGCATGCATGTATTTTATGTTCAGGGCAAGGTCTAGATTGGAACCGCAGGATAATGGGATAGTTTAATTTTGATGTGCAATTCATCTCTGTAAATCAAAGCTACTTGCTAACCCAAACTGTCTTAAAGGCAGGGGTGTTTTTACAGTCGAAGAAATTGGATTCAAGTGGGATCCAGTTTATTGGAAGCATTGTTATTACAATCAAGTAAATGGGATTAAAGTTGTATTGCATTTATGTGCTCAGCGATGCATTTGATATACTAAAAAGACAGCAGCTGGACTTTATTTAAAAGGTCATTTGAAGGGGTACCGTCATTTATTCCCTAGAATTCATTCCTGCAAATTCTAAGTGAAAGAACATTCGAGTATTATGTTTTGCAGGAAAAAAAAAAAAAAACACATTGGTTCCCGGTCCTAAATATTGTTGTATTTTCAAAAGCATTTCAGGGAGCTGATTGGCGCATGTTTGTGTCTGTTGTGTAGGATCGCTGTGTGGCAGCTCTGGCTCGCGTGGAACGCACTGATTTCCTCCACCCCATGCTGATCGGAGAGGTGGCTCACGTGAGCGCGGAGCTCACCTACACATCCAGACACTCTGTGGAGGTGCAGGTCAACGTCATGGCAGAAAACATCCTTACAGGTGGGCACGGGCCGGCATTGCCCCTCTCTGTTAAACTGGCATCCATTTATTACAGTCTGCAGACCAATCATATTAACTGAACAGTGCTTAAAGTTTCAGAGTCAGTCTGTCTGTCTAATGTGCACTGGAAAACAACGCCTCTTTAAAAAAATAAATCTTTAGTCAATTAGTTATCCTCCCTAGATTATTATTATTATTATTATTTGTTTATTTAGCAGAGGACTTACAGAAGGCGACTTACAGAGACTAGGGAGTGTGAACTATGCATCAGCTGCAGAGTCACTCACAATTACGTCTCACCCGAAAGACGGAGCACAAGGAGGTTAAGTGACTTGCTCAGGGTCACACAATGAGTCAGTGGCTGAGGGGGGATTTGAACCGGGGACCTCCTGGTTACAAGCCCTTTTCTTTAACCACTGGACCACACAGCCTCCTTGATCTCTGCATTCCTTCCTTCCACGGCCATCAACCACTCACGAATCGTATGGAAATGCTACACGAGGAATCGCTTTCCAGTACAAATCAGGTGCCGCGACGGTTAACCAAACAGACCGTGCAGGAACCAGACAGGAGTTTCTTTGACTATGCAAACCGACATGCAAAGGGGTTCAGCCTGTCTGCCTGCGTCAGCAAAGAGGACCTGATTGTTTTAACATTTCCTGGATCCGCCCAGAGTGATGAGGCTCTTCAGCTGGAAAGTTTCTTAGTGTTGTTGTATTATTAGGGGTATGAGCAGTAGAAGAACTAACATTGGCGTTCTGTGTTGTTGATTGCTGGTGTTTATATTTAAAAAGAAAAAGATTTGCTGTGTTTATTTAATCACACCACTGTGTTTTCTGCGGCACATATACTGGGGTCTATTCCATTGAAATACCGGCATCACTTAAATCACACTCCTAAAATACAAACCTTACTTGTTCTGTGCATGTTTTTAACAGACAGAGATAATCTAAAGAGACTAATCTACACACTTGGACGTTTGATTGTCATATCCTCAAGCCTTGTATTCATTATTTTAACAATGGCAGGATTTGGATCAGTCCCAGCTGTGTCGATGTGTCAGGTGCTGTAGTCAGCTCTTGGTTATGTGTGGGCGCTGTTTCATCATGTTGTAATTGAATGCACTGCGGTTGTTAAAAAGAGTAAAGTCAACACAAGAGGTAAGGGCACTCAACAGAAAAGTTCATTCGAGTTCGTTTCCTCTGATCAATCGGGTGCACGTAGGCCCCGACAACATGAGTAATGCTGAGGAATAGCATTAACAGCTTGAACCTGTAGGTGGCGCATTCCCCCACGCTCTGTGCATAAAGCAGTAAGATTTGTATTTTTACAATGATATATGCATTGGGCTACACACATTTAGTGACGATCATTGAGTTTGAAATGTACATGCTCCGCTGTTACACTATATTACATTCAGAATACTTCTCCACCTTACAGTTGTTTAATGATATTACCATGAGTTGATCTTTTTTTTTATATATACTATAGTGGTATCATGAACCCTTCTGAAGTGTGATTTCGTAGGGTGCAATGCTACGGGAAGCTGTAGTTTCAATATGTAGTTCTCCATGCCAGTATTTCACCCTCGCTTCATCTCACCATCGCTCATCTTTCACATAATCCACCACGCTCCCACCCCCGAAATACTATGCATCATCTCCCCCTGACAAACAGCGTCTCCTGCTGGTGAATTAAAGTGGCCCTCCCCTTCTCCATCTCTCCATCTCTCCCTCTCCCTCTCCTCCACCAGCCTCTCGCTCCCCGTCGGCAGTTTATTTCCACATCATTGGGATTCGTCCAGCAGCTCAGACTGCCTCCGAAAAAAAAAAAAATCCCTCTCCCTGGGCACCCCGTCTCCATGGCAACCCGTTTTCATACAGAGCCTGGTACAGCGCTTCTGCACCCTATCGCTATGCCTCTCTGCCTCGTTTCGCATCATCTTTGTCACTCCAGTCACTAATAGTTTGGTAGTTCAGTGAGGTTACAAAACATTTTCATCTGATTTTGTTTAGGAGACGCTTTTTAAGAAAATAACAGTTTGGGCAATTCGTCAGCCGTAGGAACCCTCTGTTTTGAAAGGGACCTTGCACAGCAGCTGTTTGTCACCCGTACGCAAGAACAATGCAAAGGAGGCTGAGAAAAATCCAGGATTAAAAAGGACTAAACTTGGTTGGACCGCCCCGCTGCAACAGAAACCGTTTGTGCAAATTATCTGTAAGTTATCCTGTCTCGTAAGTAGTATAAATCCTAAACAGGTCACTCATTTGTTCCTTGACCAAAACACAAATTCTAAATAAACCGTAGGGGATTGTGGGACGCTCAGAAATATTTGGTTCCAGTTTCCTATTTGATTTGCAGGCCACTTTCCTAGTTGGCAGCCAGCTCTGGATGAAGCTCACACTTGATGAATGTGTTAATTGCTTATGTGTGTGGTGTGTGGCATCACCTCCTACGTCTCCTGTAGTACGAGACCATTCCTGGGAGCATTCCACTGCCCAGGCTGCCAGCTGTTTATCAGCTCTGTTTAGATGTTACAGCGTTGCCAGTTGGCACTGAAACACCAATCCATTCCCCACAATCAAGACTTGTTTAACTCTCACAAGGGGTACACAATAAAATAGTTGATTGACTGAGTGGATCCCTGGAGTCTCCTTCCAGCCCCTTGCGGAGTCTATGCCGTGTCATAATCGAGGTTGTGATCGGGGCAAACGACGGTTAAGGTCCAAATAAAGTGGCCAGGCACTGCAGATCTACTCCAGATCACAGATCCTGTGATTGATTTTTTTTTTTTTTCTCAGAAGTCATTTTAAAGTATAAGAAAGCAGGTCGAGGAGGAATACTTGAGGAAGTCAGTCAAAGCTGTGCAGTCATGTCAACACTTAACCTCTAGCTCGGTTTCCGTAGATGATGAAGCTGCCTCTTCAATCAGTCGTGAAAGAGAAAGCTCTTCCATCTGTTCTGCTTGGATGTCGTTTCTAGCAGCCTTCGATTCCACAAGCGCCGGGTTATTCCAGCATGACACCACCCTTTGATCTTTAAATGAAAACCGAGGATTTGCTACAAAAATAAATTGTTCCTTGGTAGTTTTACAGTATGCTGTTAAAATCAATTTACCCAAACTGAGAATGTGCCTTTGCACCTCCTTGGAGCCCGAAATCAGTTTTGAAACAGTCCTCAGTTCTCGTGGTTCAATTCCTCGCTTTGACCAGAGTTGTCAATAAATGTTTTTTTTTTTTTACTCAAGATGATTCTAAACATTTTTAGCACCATAGTTAATTCAGTTGTGACTTTTTTTTAAATTGCTGTGCTTTCTAGAGGCTATATTTCTGACTATATGCAAGTTTACCCCAGTAAGCTTTCATCTTTAATAAGGCATTTACTGTACAGTATATGGCACTGTAAAAGTGAATATGTCATTTATATATAATATGTTTTTTAAAAATAAATAAATAAATGTGTATGATGTTGGTGTTCAGTAACGCACAGTGCTGTGTGCGTGCTGGTGGAGGGAGCACACTGCATCTCAGCATCACGCTGTGTTGGTGTTGTTCAGTAACACACAGTGCTGTGTGCGTGCTGGTGGAGGGAGCACACTGCATCTCAGCATCGCGCTGTGTTGGTGTTGTTCAGTAACACACAGTGCTGTGTGCGTGCTGGTGGAGGGGGCACACTGCATCTCAGCATCGCGCTGTGTTGGTGTTGTTCAGTAACGCACAGTGCTGTGTGCGTGCTGGTGGAGGGGGCACACTGCATCTCAGCATCGCGCTGTGTTGGTGTTGTTCAGTAACACACAGTGCTGTGTGCGTGCTGGTGGAGGGAGCACACTGCATCTCAGCATCGCGCTGTGTTGGTGTTGTTCAGTAACACACAGTGCTGTGTGCGTGCTGGTGGAGGGTGCACACTGCATCTCAGCATCGCGCTGTGTTGGTGTTGTTCAGTAACACACAGTGCTGTGTGCGTGCTGGTGGAGGGAGCACACTGCATCTCAGCATCGCGCTGTGTTGGTGTTGTTCAGTAACACATAGTGCTGTGTGCGTGCTGGTGGAGGCAGCACACTGCATCTCAGCATCGCGCTGTGTTGGTGTTGTTCAGTAACACACAGTGCTGTGTGCGTGCTGGTGGAGGGGGCACACTGCAGCTCAGTATCGCGCTGTTTTGGTGTTTCCTCTTTAAGCTGCTCCTGCAGAGCCTGGGGGGAGAGAAGATAATGGGAGCAGACATTATTTGCTTCTGTCACATTTCATTAGCGTCAGCCTTCACCCAGCCTGCACGGTTCTGCTGCTGATATAGAACTAACTGAATGGGTGTCACTTATATTCCAGGCTGCGCTTCCATCCCTCCTGTGCTTTTATTGTGGAATGCACAGGAGTTGTGTGCGTGTGCTTCCTCAGGGTTTGTCTTTACTTTTTTTTTTCAATGAGCTAGACTTGAGTCTTGAATCAAATTTTGTTTTCCTCCCAACCTTCCCCAGTCTTCATTCCGTCTCTTTCGCTGTTTTCTCCATTAATAAAATCTTCCCTTCTTGAAGTAATGCTGAAGATTATTATTATTATTATTATTATTATTATTATTATTATTATTATTATAGTTCCTTGAGATTGGCTGCTGTTGTCAGTGTACTATGAGGTTAATGCCATATTAATGGTTCACAGTACTGCATTTATACGAAGAGTTTGAGTAGAAGGGGGTTATTATGTCATTTGATAAACTGTAATTCAAGATTATAATTGAACCAATTCCCCAATTTAATAATTTAAATGTATTTAAATCAAGAAAAGCAGAAGTACTTCGTGGGATCAACCCCTTGCCAGTACAGTTTTTGAGACAAATGGAGTCAAAGCGTGTTGTTTTAAAGAAGGTGCTTTTTCTTCAGTGGCACGGTGGGTGAAGCAGGTTGTTGCCCTCTTCCCAGTCAGAAGGCTGGGGCTGTAATGCTGTCCGCGGGCTTGACATTCAGATCTGCTCTCCCAGGTTAATCGCATTCAGTCAGTGCGGATCACATCGCGGAGGCGGGAGCCCTGCTCCTCTGGCACTGAGCGCATCTTTCTGGATTTCAGTCACGCTGGCTCCGCTTCCCAGCTCTCGCACAGAGGACGCTTATCCCTTGGGGGAAGGAAAAGTAGACTTCCAGATTTCCCGCAGAACAGAGCGTTTGGGGAAACTGGGAAAAGAGAAAAAAAAAAAGCTAAAAAAAAAATAATCGACAGTGAAATAAACAATTGGAGAATAAAAATGTGCTGTGTGCCAATGGGTATTATTCATCCGTCAGGAGGGTGGCATGACAATTACTAAACACTAGATGGCACTGTGCTGTAGGTTAACATCTCATTTGAATACAGGTAAGCTTGCTTGAGGCTTAAGTTGGAACCACCCTCTGTGGTAATGTCTGTGTGTGATGCCTCAAATATGGTACAATACTAGAAGTGTAGTGGTATATATACAGGCTAGTTATTGTTTTTATTGCTATTATTGCTTTTATAGCACAGAGGTTTTTAAAACTGAAGCAATAAATCCTGCAAGACAGTCATTGCAACAATCCAGGGATTTGAAATAATGACAGGTGTACTATCTGCATGTGCTGATTGCTTCGTTTTTCCGTGCTGCGGTTTGCAGACCTTCTCAAGTTACGACCCAGACGTTAAAGTCCAGTTTGCAGATGATCCGCTTGCATGAAACATTTCATTTTGTTTGTGGTTAACCTTCAATTCCTTTCTCCGGGGAGCGTGTGTGTTTGAAAACAAACTGTGGAGTTATTTATAGCCTCTCTCTCCCCCTCTGAAAGCTGTACTGTGAACATTGCGAATATGCATCTCTCCTGTCTCTTTATCGAAAGTGTGCGATGCAATTAAATTTACAGCACTCTCCACTGCACTGGTATATTGCTCTGGTAGAATCTTTGTGTTGTTGCCATGGGAACTAGCCGGTCAGGCTGGTTATGGCTGGGTGTATAATGCAAATGTTATTCCCAAAAGCAGACTGTCAGAATCGATATCACTCACCTTGTATGTTTTATATATATTATCTTTTATGGTTTATTGTGCGCAAGGCTGTAGGAAGACAACATAAAGCACATGTGGACGTTACTGTACATAGATTTGCTGTGTCTTCGACTGGGCCCTGTAAGGATATTCAGAATTATATGCTTGTCGCTTAGCCGAATCACACGTTCGGAGGACGGCATTACATAACTGTAGGATCTCTCTATCACCCCTTACTGTTGCATGGCACATGGATGGAAATAACTCCTATTGCATAGCAATTTCACATATGCCAGGTTTTAATACAGGCTTGAACAGCCCCAGTGTATAGGTGACAAGCTCAGGTGTGCATTATTCAACCCATAGTAAAACCAGGAGTGGATCAACCTGCTGTGCAGTGGGAGTCTCTTTTCCATCTCTGATGGTAGAAGATGCCTAGTTGTGCACACACCGGGCCACATTACTGCTCCTGTCCAACCACGAGACGTCAAAAGGCAGTCTGCCCAACTGTAAAGCACTCATGTAAAGCACTTTGACATGATATAAAAACCTCACTTGAACATTGACAAGTGTTTTCAAAGTGTCCTGTCCTAGACCGAGGGGAAGGTCTCTGGTGGCTTCCCCAGTTAGCACAGAGCTTGATGAAGAGTTATGGTATCACCATTGCCGGGAGCCATTAGCTGCTGTACCGGGGGGACCAATTAATATCCACTCTGCTGATCTCATAATCTCTTTAAGTGCTGATTTGATTTTAATAAATCATTTTATCATCAATTTGAACAGACAACCTTTCCCCGGAGAGGCTTAATAATTACAGCTTTTTTCATTGTGTTTAATCTCTACCCTACCCCTAAGACTTGTCCACCCATGTTGCATGCTGCCTTCTATGAATTATAGACTAGATGTGCTGGGAAATGCGTCTCCACAGGTCTTATTTAACATGAGGTAATACATGACATTGAAAGTGCCTTGTGCTGCTTTAAATTTGAGTTTGGAATTGGTGGACATTTAGTTATACAAAAGGTACAAGATTTGCATAGATTTTTAGAAACGATTTTGAATGCAGCTTTTTAATTTGCAAACAAGACGAAGCACAGCACATGCGGTACGGTTTCAGAATCACAGTCAAATGAGATGAAGTACCTGGTGGCTTTAATGTCATTTCTCTCTTTTTACAGGCTCCAAAAAGGTAACAAATAAGGCAACGCTGTGGTATGTTCCGTTCTCCCTTCAAAACGTTGACAAGATCATTGAAGTTCCTCAAATTGAGGTAAGTGGAGGAAAAATAAAAATAATCACTGCTGTAACCGTAGGTTTAGTTTGTTTAATATCGTTTTGAGACATACTGTGCATGTTTCTGGTCAAACCGTTTGAGTCATGGAAGAAAGAAATCAATCATTGTTACCATCCAATATGTTGGCACGTCTGGGTTCAACAGGCAATAAACAGCTGGACAGCTGCGCAGAGGTGAAATCTTTTTACTGGAATGTGGGTGCTTACTGATTTTTATTATTTTAGTTTGATTTTTGTAAGAGATTTTGCACACCGCTATACCTCAAAGAGCCACTTGGCACAGGTAGGGAGTATCTGAATCATCACAACAAATATATTTTGTATCATATTTTGTTTAACTCATCACATCCCGGGGACTATAAACCAACAGCTTTTGAAACACTCAGTGCAGAAGTTTATTGCCATTGATTGGCATTATAAAGTCGAGGGAAGGACAGCTTTTTATCTTTTTGAATAGGCAATTACGGGTACAAGTATCAGCACACCCCTTGTTTATACCAGAGTGTCCCTTATGTAAGAGATAGCGTAAGAGACTCTGCGTAAGAGCAGGTGTGCTGTTTCTTACATCCCCTGGGGGTTAGTGTTGCCTGAGGACAGGTTAATGGTGACTCTGGAATATCTAATGTAGTTAGAATGTAGACTTGATTCTGCGAGCTCTATTGAGGTCACCAGGGGTGCTTTAAACTTCTGAGGGTTTGAAGACTGACGCATAGAATGATATACCGTGAATCTAAACAAGAAGAAAAATACATTCGTTCTGATAACTCTGATGTTTGGCAAGGAGGTGTTTTTAAGCTCACAGAAAAACCTGGAATGGATCGCACCGCTATGCATGAGGATCTCATCCATCCTTGCTACATATTATATGTGGATCAGCTGACCTGATTGCTCTTTAAATCTGCAGCACAGCCTTTGCGTTCTTCAGTTCAGTTTAATATTTATAGAGGATTGCTGGGACTGACAAAAGCGTTTTTTTGTTTTTGTTTTGTTTTTAAGCGCATGGGTTAATAGAGGTCAAACCATCCCAGAGAAAAAATATTCTTGGTATTTGTCTCCGTTGTTTTGTTCTCAGTAAATGATTCAAATAAAATTAGACCAACATTTTTCAAGTTATTTTGGAGGAAATGCATTGTTTATTATCCAACGGAAAATTCCTGAAACACCCATCACAAAGTTGTGTGGTCCGTGGTTTGTTTTTGCATTTTTCTGTCTGTGTGTTTGGTATTGAAATGAACATCTCAAGCTTTTGCCATGTTATGAATGTTTAATATCATGTTGTGGCAGTTAGCATACCATTAAAATCAGATTCCTTGGGAAGTGAATCAGCCATTCCCAAAGTGCTTTACAAATACCTCTTTAGCTTAGTCAGCACTGTCTTGAGTAAGTACTTCAACAAACTGAATTCGCTCGAGCCGTTGGGAATGCAGTTTAACAGTAATACTGGAAAACATGCAATGAAATGCTATTCCATAGTTTCAGTTGTGATCCGTGAACCCAAATCCACTCCCCCCTAGAGCTCCTTGTAACCTTTTATTCCCAGAACAATACATGGAAAGGCTTTGTTTTAGAAATACTGAAATTCAGTGACAAACGTTTCGACCAGAAGTTATTTTTCAATGCCTTCAGCATCGACTGTCAGACAGGTGATAAATCAACCCTGCATGTAGACTCTTCACAAGAGCCTTCAAATACAACCGGAAACATGCGAACGCTGTGAACATAATGTATACAGCAGGCTCTCAATAGGGCAGCAGGGCGATTTGTTGATCAATGCGTGTTTAATTGAGGCAAAAAGCTGTGTTGATCAATATTTGATTCATTATTGCTTCTCTATCCCTGCCGACATGCAGAAGCTCAGTTTCCCTGTAATGCAAGCTTCCCCAGGTCTTCTGAGGGATATTGCCTCGTGCACATGCAGAAATACATGCACCATCTGTCAATCAGCCTTCCAGCAGGAAACCGTTACCTTCACAAACCAGGCAGGTGGTGCTGTATGTGAGGACAGATGCAAGGTAATGAAGTCAACTACAAAGCAGCCCAGACCCAGAATTTAGGCATTCAGCCACATCTGATCAAAGTGACTTTGATAGAAAATGTGCTGTAACGTTTTCTATTCTCTACGTTGTCGGTTATTCGTTTGCCCTTTCTGTCAGTGTTTCGACTGGGTCCTTAACTTCCGATAGGGTCCGATTTTCAGTGAACTTTGAACGAGTTGAAAGGTTACATTGCCATGTGCTAAAAGAGAAATGTCATTTGCCGTTGCCTGTAAAACTGTTGTCTGTATTTGTTGGGGAGGTGTTTTTCTCTCTGGGTTTTAAGCATGAACATGACATATGTATTTTTCTACTGGCTTATGTCGTCGCAGGAATAAGTCTGCTGGCAGTGGGTTTCAGGAATTCATTTTCCAAGCTGAAATGTAACTGCGGGGGCCTCCAGCGGGGAGAAGGGAAACGTTTGACTGTAACCAGGCTTTTGTTTTGTTTGTGGTTCCGCAGTACGCCAGCCCGGAGCAGGAAGAGGAAGGAAAGAAACGCTACGAAGCTCAGAAGATGGAGAGGCTGGAGACCAAAGAGAGGAACGGGGAAGCCATCATTCCAGTCATCAGCCCAGGTATCCAGACACTGTTTCAACTTCACATCTGTGGAAACACGGCTTTGTGACTGGAGGCATCGCCACCTCTTTTCATTTCCCACATGCCTGCTGATCCAGTGCCACTGGGATAGAAATAAGACCCATCGCATACCAGTTTGCTCCATTCCTGGTTTTACCATGAGTCTAATAAGACACACCTGAGCTTGTTGCCTATAGATTAATGCAGCTCGTATTAAAACCTGGATGAATCTGCTATGCAGTACTAGGAGTCTTATTTCCATCCCTGGGTCTACCCTAATACACAGAAAACTTCATGCTGTCTTGTTATTAAAACATTTATTTTCCTGGTCCCAAATCTGTCTAGAGTGGCCAGTGTACCATTTAAAAGTGCACTGAAAGCCTAAGAAGTCCTGTAGGATTTTATTTGAAATGATACAATGTACCATGGAGACTTCATATTAAAAAAATGCCTTTTATTTCCCCCAGATGTTTGCTGAAACATTCAAAATTAGAGGAATCCTTTTGGTGTCCTTAACTCAACCATTCTGGTACGGTTTAGCCTAGAGGTGGGGTAATGATGAGCTATTAATAAGGTTGCATGTAATCACACAAATCAGAACATGCCACAGTTCTGCTTGATGTGACATTCTTACAGCAGCCCCTGGGTAAGTGTAATGCGTAATCCATAATATACAACCTGCACAGTGGCCAAAATACCAAGAAGAAAGATCATTCTGAAACCTGTAAAGCACGAGGCGTTGGTAAACTGTACCCATGGGCCCAGTTCAGTTAACTGCTAGGAAAAGCATAGGGGGGAAATACAGCATAAAAGCAATCAACAGAGCAACACAAGAAAGAGCAATGCTGAACTGGATTGTATTAACCCTGTATCTGCCGGGACGGGCCACAATGACACACACAAGAGTTTAGCTTTTATTTCATCTTTAAAACGCTCTACAGAATTTAAAAAAAAAAAAACGCTAACGTTACAACAGTGTTTAATTAACATTTTCCATTTCCTTGCGCTGCCTACATTGCAGACAGACAAACTAAAGGTAAGGCTTGTATTTTTATACTTGGAGGTACATTATGAATAACCGTCATTTCTCTTTGTGGAGTTTAATTTCAGACCACAGGTAAAAAAAAAAAAAAAAAAACAATTCCAGGCTGTGCAGCGGAAATGCATTCTCTAGGATTTTATTCGCGCAGTTGGCCAAAAGCCATTGGTGATCTTTATCAGACTTGTAGTTTATTTGGTACTTTTTAAAGACGGATGTTTGGCTATAACATTGCCCTGGCAACTGTCAGTTTTGAGATTTCTCTGTTCGGTTAAACTAGCCATGTTAATAAATAAATAGATAGATACATACATAAATCATAGCTGAATTCATGAGAGAGAAAGACATGAAGCAGCTTAGCATGCTATTGATCATTTCACCCGCTGAGAACCAGGCCTGTTTGTTATAAAAGATTAAACGAAGAACTAACACAATGTTTTTCTTAGTCTCAGTCAGTCAAACCCGGCACATCTCAAAACCAAAACAGAAACTCTTTTTATTAGAACACTATTTGCATCTATGGTGCTATACATCTTTGTCAACTTTTCATATATTGCATACTCCAAAGGCCGGTTTCACAGATCCACAGTTAGCACAATTCTTGGTCTGTGAAACCAGCCGGAATAGTTCAGTTCCTGGGTTTGGCTGATACATTTGTGCAGTGTGTAAGAATCTGTTTCAGATGTTGTGTTCTCTTTTTTCTTTTTAATTTTTAGAGGAGTACACCGTGGGATTCAGCCAGTCCAGCCTGATCCATCTCGTGGGTCCGTCAGACTGCACTCTGCATGGATTTGTGCACGGAGGTACGTCTCATGCAGCTGCTTGTTTTCCAACGTGAGGGATTGTACAGGGTTAGCAAGGGCCTGGGTTTCACAGCTCCTCCAGGTTAGGGTGAGTATTGAAAGTCGGGGATGGAAACAAGACTCCCGTTGCATAGTACTTTGATCTACTCCCAGTTTCACTATGAGTTTAATAAGACACACCGGAATGTGTGAGTCTTTATTTCCATCCCTAAACTGACAGTGCAGGTCGGTTCTGGGAATTTGATCAAACAGGTTCCTTGCTAAATCTGTAGTGCCCAAAATACTGCAATACATCACTTTATAAAGTATTTGTTTCAAGCTATTGATTTCTTATGAAGCAAAAATAGGGTGGTGTACCAAGGTAGAAGCATAGCATAGTGTAGTCATAAAATAACACCACGTCATAGTGGAGCACATTGCATACAGTGTATTCAATTGCTCATGCAGACAGCCTCTTCATATGCTCTGCCATGCATTGTAAAGTGTTTCCATTACTCCCCAGTGACATTTTTTCTGTGTTCCTTTCATAAGGCACTTCTTTACCTTCTGATCAGCGATATGATAAACCCGCAGCTTGTAAATCCATCACCTCTACACATTTATTTGGCTGTGGGACCCAACTGGAATAAATCCTATTTCATGGCTTTTGTTGCGTTGTTGCACTGAAATGAATTCCCCATTCTGTTGAAAGGCGATTGAAGCAAAATGAATCAGAAAAACACTATTCTGTCACCTGGAGACTTTAGGGTTAAGGCTATTTATTTGAGTTGCAATTAAAGGAAATCTGATAGATAGATATTATTTTGCAAGATATTCTGTAAGCTGTTTATTTGCATGAAATACCTATCTACTGTAGCTTATGAATTTATCAGGATTTATTAGGATTGGGGTTTCCATGGCAAAATGATTTTACTGCATCAAACTGTGAGGCACTTTTCCATTCTAGAAATTCTAGAAAGAACAGAGCATTCTGCGTTCATTCAATGCAGATGAACTAAACCCCAAGCCGTTTGCCACCTGAATGAAGGAAATACATAAAACTCCCCCAGACATTTAGAAGTGGGGAGGTTTTTATTATGACAACTAGGTTTAAACAAGAAAAACATCTCAGCTGCTGGTGCTGGTTATCGATGCAGGTTGTATTTCATTATGAGAATTTGACTGTAAACCCAAGTGTAAAGAAGCTTAGAAGGGAAAGACTTGTATAGACTAGATTGCAAAAGACTGCGTCACTCAGGTAAGTTCAAAAGACCGCCAGGTGCCATCCCTTTGGGGTTATTGCGTAACATCTCAGTTTAAGAATATCTCTGTGGCTGCTTATTACCACAGTAAAGTGTGCCCGTTCATCCGAACAAATACTCCACAAATAATGTATTATCATTGAATCTGCTTTGAAAGCCCTAAGTTGACTTGACAGTGGAAAACAGCAATAGAAAAATCCAGTTAAAATGATGTGACTTGATATATGTAATGTTTTTTTTTTTAATTTGATTTAATTTGTATTGTTTCTAAGCAGTTCCATAAAAAGAAGCATGTTCCTGCAAAGGGCTGCTTTTCAGGTTAAAGCAGGTGATAGTGAATGAGGCGGCTGCACAAGCAGAACTCCTGTGTAACACAGAGGAATTATTTAGAGCACAGTGACAAACACATTCCGAAGGATGTGCTTGAGACCAGGAGTGCTTATTGTGTGGGGAATAGGGGGGGGGGGGGGGGGGGACAGAAAATAAGTAAAATGTTGAACCCCACATTAAATGAATCATTTGTAAATTACTACGATTCATAATCATTTGTTTCCCTTATGTCACATTTTCCACACATGTAATTCTCATCTGTTGTTAATAAAATACAGCATTTGTATTTAACACTATGTACAGATACTGACATTTTGGGATATTGTGCGTGACTTTTAAAATGAAATATTACTTATTCATGTGTTTTTTTTTTTTTTTTTAGTCCTTGAGATACCAGCTTTTGAATGTATTAGCAGTTCTACTGTCAACACCCCCAGACTATGCAGTGGATTTTATTAAAAATAAAACAACAACATTTGGGGACGGCATGCATGTGATATCTATTGAGATGATGCATCCTAGTTCATATTTCAGTAGGATCATTTGCCCTTACTGTAAACTGCACTGTATTTTTTGCATTGTGACACCTGTGAGTCGTCTTGGATAAACATGCCAGGTGTTGCAGTTCACAGGCGATCGCTGCAGTTGTGTTTTGCTTTTGAATCTCGTGCTTGTTAGTTTTGAGCTGATCAATCCTAGGCTGGTTCTTGCTGGTTGCTGGTGTAGATGTACACTGATTTGAAATGCATCTTCAGTGTTGTTTTTTTCCCCCTCTCTCGTGCTAATTAAAAGGAACCCAGCGCTTGGTGTTTTGCACAGATTTCACACATCAGTGAGAGTTTCTGCTTTGTTGGCGGCTTGTGGGCAGTCACAAGGTGTTATTAGTTTAGGGACAGATCTCTCGCTAACTGCTTTTTAATGGAGTTTGGGGTCAGGGCTTGCAGCTGAAATATAGACAGCTCTTTGTGCAGTGGAGGTAACTTCTGGCTCATGCTCTTAATTTTTGTTATTATTATTTATTTATTTGTCAAACGCCTTTATCCAAGGCGACTTACAGGTGTTACAGGGCAGTACAGGGTTACAATGCAAGATTATTGTTTCAATACAGTGCAGTTTACAGTTAGGGCAAATAATACTACTGAAATATGAACTAGGATTGCAACAAGTTATATCTACAACGACAGATTAGCAGTGCAATAGTGCAAGGATAGTGCATCAGTTTAGGATATAAGGTTTGTAATTGACAGTTTACATACAACCTCGCAACCAATCAGAGGGCAGGATTGAATCTAGGATAGGGCCTGTTCCTGTCCCATGTAATTGTAGGCTACATGATACTAGTAGTCTACCACATAATCAATTACACGAAATCAATGAATGAGACAAGTTTACATTTTCAATCAGTCAAGCTGGGGAGCCATAATAGCCCCTTCTGGCACTGGCTGAATGCACCGTATTGACTGGATAAGCGTGCTTTTTATTGTAGGCAGATCAGCCGGGCCGTGTGGGTCAGAGGGCATCTGTGACACTGCAGATAACACTGTGGTCATTTGTGATTCGAGTTTCCCACTGCAATTGCAACTCCCCGATGGGGTGGAGGGGTGATTAAACCAGGATGTTAGAAATCTATAAAGCATTTTTTAAAATGGTGTCCTCACTACAAGCCAACCAGATGGTGATAACATAACAGCACCTGTTGCAGAAGAAAAATACTGGATTTCTAAATGCTCTAATCTGTTCGGTTACTCTAAAAGCCTGGTGGAACTACAGCAAGTGAACCCCTAATGTGCTGCACTTGGACTGCAGTTAACACAGGTGAAATTATTTTTATTTTCGCATGCAATCTGAGAAGTTGTTACCAGAAGCCTCAAGAGGATTGATTTTCTATGAAGCACTAGCCTTTGGGTGACAGAGATTGATTTATTTATTTTTCTTTTTAATGAGGTGCTGAGGGAGAGCGATGTCGTGCCCAAGGCCCACGGCGGTATTCCTAGAAAAAAAAAAAAAGCAAAACGAAACATGACTTCATGTTCCAGAAAAACCACAAAGATTTTATTAAGACGGCAGAATTGTCACTTCATTCTTCGAGCCACTGTCGTGAGGTTAAAAAAAAAGGAATGTTCACATATCTTACAATCTCCCCTTCTATAAAACTCGAGCTGCAGCTGAAACCAGCAGAGGCTACAGTATATCACCAAATGATCAGAAGACGCAATCGGATCATCCCTCGCACACGCTGCTTTAATTAATATACAGCAAGTCTGGTCTTGACTTCAGCTGCACTAAAATAGGCTTGGTTTGCAATGCTAGCCCCTCTGTAAGAGTTCGAGGCTGTCACTGGCAGTGCTGGGATGCGTGCCTTTTGCCTCTGCTTGGCCTTGGGGTTTTCACCAAGAAGCCCTTTTAGATCCGACAGGCAGCATAATATCCCTAACAGCCTTCAGTACTATTTTTAAGCGTCTGATTTCATTGCCTAGTTGAAAATGAGCGCTTGGTTCCAAGAAGCCTGAGAAGGACACAGAAACAAAAGCATGCTTGCTATCTATACCTTCTGCGTGCAAAGTCGCAGTCACGAGGACATGGCAATTTGCTATGCAAAGCATCAAGAGGGGGCTTGGAACCATGTGGGCACCTATATGCTGCATCACTGCCCCCAGATGACTGTGGCACCTGGATGCTTTGGTTCTGCAGGCAAGAATGACCAGCTTTGTTTCTGGTATTTTGCTCCACGTCATTCGCACAATTTTTACAGCCAGTAAAACTGCACCTGATAAAGTCACCAAACCAGAAACGAACAATCTTACATTTAATTTAGAGGCTTGTGAGCAGTCTGAAGTTGTTTCTTATTGGTTTTAAAATTGTACTTTGTGTGTTTTCCCAATCACAAATTGGAATAAAGAGCTTGCAGAATCACGCCCACTATTCTTTTTTTTTTCATGTCTGGGCTGAGCTGTAACTGTGATGCATTCGATAGCATGTTTTCATGACCACCCCTTCCAGCTGCCTTTTGCAGCATCAAAACTGTTCTCCCCAAATGTGCAGTAACCCAAAGTTCTGCAGAATGAGATCAGATTGCTTTTATTCCTATTAAAGCTTCCTGATGTTTTCATGTGGTTCGGTCATGCATCACATGTTGTAATCTGTTACTGTAAAATACTGTTGCGTTAGAAAATATTACTGTGCAAAAGATGGAAAACAGATGTCATGTTACATCACATTAATTGATTCAGTAGTGTAGCTCTGCTAAAATGGAAAAAAAAAACATGCTGCACGAAAACATCATTTTTCCATACAGATTTATTTACTGATTATTCTCTTGTGGGAGGTGTGCATCCCTAGTGATGTGGGTGTAGTCTTCAGAGTACTGGTGTGGATGTATGTTTCACTCTGAAACGAAGATCTACCGAAGGATTTATACAACAATAAAAACTCTGTATGCACATTCTTGATCAAGTTGCTGGAATTTATTTTTACGTCTTGGTAGATTTGTGTTCATCTCTGAAAATGTGCTGGTCTTAGGACTTGCTTCAGACTCATGATGTCTCATTTGTATGTGTGGGATATGTATGCAGCTTCCATACATTGTCTGGTTCATTATCATGCATTAAAAGCTGTAGAAATCTGCTGACTCCTAACCTATTGGATAACTGGCTTCAGTTTCCCATCCGTTTGTTTGATTGATCTTTCCAGTTTTTTATTTTTTTTATTGACTTGCTCAGGGTCACACAATGAGTCAGTGCCTGATGTGGGATTTGAACCGGGGACCTCCTGGTTACAAGCCCTTTTCTTTAACCACTGGACCACACAGCCTCCTGTTTATTTAAAACAAAAACGCCTTGTTGTTTTGAAGAAATATTGATTGCATTTTTGCATCCAAATAGACTGACGACGTTCCAAAAATCAGAATAGGACAGTCTGGTGGCCTCTAATTGTTTTGAGAATGAATTATTTTTTTCGCTCGCTTTTTCTGTGTTTCTAGTCAGGAACGTTCCCGAGGTGTGTTATTCCGGCGCCTGTATTTTTTAGCTATGACTTCCAAACATCTCACTTGACATGGATGACTTACAGACGTGCCCTTAACTTGGTCAGGCAGGTCTTCAGTATACATACAAGGCATGTCCCTGTGTCCAGTTTCCTCTTCTGCTACACTGTTGTTATTATCTTCAGCAGTTTAGTCAGCCCTCTCCACTGCAGTTTCATGCTCAGGCAGTGCAGCCCCACAGCTTGAAGCAGAATGGTTTCCTTGCTGGGATGTTAACAATCAAACTCAGAGCCCCCAGGTTCAGCAGAATGAGTTCCCCATTGTTGGTTAGCAAGATGGTAAACAATGGCTACTATTTTAGAGTTATAAACTGTAGGGAACGACATTTACAAATGCTTTGTAGGACTTTAAAAGATTTTTTTGCAGGGTTCGCATTTTTAGTGTGGGGTCTTAGGAACCCACAACCTTACATTAAGACCCCTCTGGTACACACAATGCAGCAAGTCAAAAGAGGGGCAAGAGGGTGTACTGTAGAACATGGGATGTGTTGTGTGAACGCACCCCTCTTCCTCTCTCTCCGTTCATGTTTTCCAGTCGTGTGCTGCGATGCTCCCTATTAGGGGCTTTATACTTGTTTCCATGGAAACCGTGGTTGAATGCTCCGGGATTGAAAAGGGCACATAAGTTTGTTTTTTAATAAAGGGAAATAAAAACAAACAGTGAGCCTGCGTTTATGCTGCACATTTTAATGTCAAGTAGTGTGCGTTTGTATCAGTCTAGCCTAGCTGTTTTCAGTCAGCAGTATGAAGCGCTTACATCACATCATAAGTATGAAGCTTGTTCATATTTTGTAGATCTGTCTTGTAGCTGTCCACAGACGTTTAGCTCCAGCCTGTATTAATCACTCCTGCCACAACAACGCAGCGCTCACAACAGCAAAGTATCCATCAGGCAAACGGATCGGTAAATAAATACAATTGGACGCCCTCCAGCCGAGCCTCGTAAAAATAATTACAACCTCAAGGCAGATTTCATCCATCATCATTCGAAAGCAGTGCAAGTCGCATTTTGTGTTTGTTTGTAAATGAGCCCTTTACTTGCAAATAATCGAGAGCCAAAACAAAGCCGTTCTCTCTGCACCACTCAAGACCGGCGCAAGCCCTCCGGCACTGACATTTACAGTATGGGGGGGATCCAGGTCGTCCTTGTGTTACTGCACATCAATCTCCCTGTATGTAACTGACTGGACTTTCAATGGGGTCTTCGTTCTAATACGAGCGTACAGAAGGCCTAATGAATGAACAAGTTACTGAAATTAGCAAACTGCCACCAACTAATTCAATTGAACAGGATTTAGGGGAAAGTGCAGTGTTTAATTCTTCCTTGTGTTAGGGGTGTTAATAGTGTGTTTTAGAGTTTAATGGCTATATACACAAAGCATTTACCACTGTACCAAGTTTATACCATGTTGTATAATGTGTTGGTAGTATGCATTATTGTGTAATAACATGATAATAACTGGGTAGCTACCGACTGCTATTACATGGTAACTACTGGTGGTACAAATGTGTAATTACACTGGGCCTGTACCAGGGGTTACCATGTAATTCCATCAGGTAACCAGATGTTTTTGACAAGGCCATGTCCATGTAATAACGCAGCAATTACAAAGTGTCAAAAATATGCGTGTGTCAAATAGAGACCTGCCTTTAGTGCCTGTATAGTCCAAGGCAAACTCAGTGATGAAATCATTTATATTTAAACGTTTGAGAGAAAGTATTTAGAGTAGTTTGCAGTAAGCCCACCTGCTTTTAAAATGCTAGCCGGGTGTGTAGGTTTCAGATCAGCAGATTGTATCTGCTGATATTCAACGACATTAATTTATTCTCTTAAAAAAGAAACACCTACGGTAGTCAAGCCCAGTTGGCCTTTCTGGTGATATTAACAAAATGTGTTACTATAGCAACGTCTCATTATGAAGCAGCGCAAGTCTTTTAATTACACAGTTGTAGACAGAGATTAAAAAAACACGTTCTTGGGAAACAAAACAACAAAAAAAAACCCAAGCCTACATTTACAGGTCTAAATATAGAAGTGATTTTGTAATGAAAGCCCCTGGAGGAGGAGGGACTGTAAAGCCCAAGGCTGATTTTTTTAAAGTGGCTTTTGTTTTCAATGCCCCGCGTGTGACTGATGAGGGGAAAATCTGGGGGTAAATCGTCATGAGGAATCTGATCACGGAGATGCACTCGTTTTGGCACACCATGAGATTCATTTTGAATGGCTGTTTCCAGTCCAGACCGGTCCCTCCTGGTCTGTACCCTTTGGAATTACACAGAAAGCTGGAAGACTCCTGCCTCCATCGCTGTCTTTACCGCTTTCTGTGTCAGTACCTGTGCAGTTGGTACTCAAAATCCTGTGCTACTGAAGTGCAGTAACCGCGATGCGGTTTGGAAGGTGCTCTTCTATGGATGTGCATTCAAGGTCAAGTAACTTTTTAAAGTGCACAGTTTCCTACTCAATTCCATCACGGTCTACCCTGAATACAAATCTTCCTACAGTATAAAGCCACATGATCATTGTTTTATTACTTTTATTGAGTTTCCTCCCGCGTCAGTGTCGTGGAGGCACGTCTAGACTGCCTGCCCCCCTGGCCTCCGCAACCCTCTGGAAAGCAGCGTTAGACCGTAAACCCCCTTTGATTAATAGAGAGTCGCTGACAGCCGGGTCTAGAGGGCAGGCTGATTCATTTGGAGAGGACTGGGACACAATGCTCACGACATGGGAATAAATCGGGGTTAATGCGATCTCATTTGTCACTTCTTCTTCTTAATAATGACGGCGGCCCCCTTAGCGGGCTGTGCAGGGTCCCGGCGTGGGGAGAAAGTTTCATTAGATGGGTAGCGCAATCCTCTCCCTGTCGTATTGTTAAAGGCTTTACTATGGGATCACTCCAGCTCTCTTCATAGATGGATTGACCCCAATTCTGACAATCGAGGATTTGATTTGATATGGCACTGAAGTGGATTAAAACTTTTTTTTTTTTTTTAGATGTTTTTTTAGTAAGATGTTGACCTAACACGTTTTTTTCTGAGAAAGACAAGACCATTTCTGCCACCTATGGTGACAACACGGTCCAAATTAATTATCTCCTTCTAGCAATCCGCCTCTAAAAGGGAAAAGGGGGTACACGTCTTTTAATAAGGTACAAGGCGGCTGGGCCAGGGAGCTGCGAGCCTGTAGTGTAGACAAGGACATAAAGGTCATTCTCCAGAGCCTTGTCTGTGCCTCCACGACCCCTCTGCTACATCAGCGACTTTGAGCACCGGGCGATGCTAAAAATAGAACCTTAATTGGAGAGTAAAAAAACGGGCAGCCCCTGACACAGCTTTGCTAGCAAGCTTTGGCAAGCAATGTCCGGGTATCAGTCTCTAGCCTAGCTGCACCAGCATATTAATTATCATAACTGTCTTTTATTAAAAAACAAAAACACGTCTGATTCTGCAGAGGGGAAATGTCATTGCTTCTTTGTAACAGAGGTTTTGGTTTTTGTCCAGAATCTCTCAGGCTGCTGATACTGGGGTGTATGGCAATGCTATACACATATAGGTGTTGGGCATATTGTCTCTACCTCGATAACAGAACAAATCCCCCATTTACACCGAACTCTCCCTCCCGCTCTCATTCGAATCTCGCGTGACCTATAGTCTCTCACACGAGACTCTGCCATGTCTTAAAGGTACAGCACTCAAAACCTAATCGTCACAAACTTCAAAAAACCTGAACGATGCGGCGCAGATGTTTCAAAGCCTCTCACAGCGGGGTCCAATGCGCTGTCATTTTCATTTTCACCGACACGGCTGCAGAGAATGACAATAGCGCTACCCAAATGTCGACCTGAATTCTAATAAGCTTGGGAAGATAATAAGAGTTAGTCCGGGGACCAGTCGTAAAAAAAACTACTTTTAAAGACTTATTCCTGGGAAGGTTACTTGCAAGAAATGTCAGATTTAAACCATAAAATCGCATAGAGCACTGAAGCTAGAAGCCTGACGAGGTGATACATTCTACTGTGAATGTTTTCTGCATGGCTGTGAATGACAGGTGATATTATCTGCTGTCAAGGTACTGGATTGCGAGAGAGGAGATAAAAGTGACCTGTGTCTCCAGATCAGAATGCAATCAACTACCGTAGCACCTATGCATCTTAATCTTATTCAGACACAGTATTGAGAAATACGGGGCTTTGCAGCAGCTTCATATCACTTACAGTAGGGTATCAATAGAAAGTCTCAACCCGGCCCCGTTAAAAGACTTATTAAAAAGTGTCACTACCCCTGTGGCTGACAGTGCTATCTGTAGGGTAAACTATAGGGTAAACACAGGAGGCTTTTAATTAACAATTGGATTTTAAGCTCATTTCGGTTTTAGATGACCGATCTACATGAATCAAAAACAGCCGTGATCTCCAAACTTAATACAATCTGGGTAAATGTGACGTTGATTGACTCGATTTAAGATTTGTTCATATGAGTTAAAGGGGTACGGGGGACCAGGGTGCAGTGCAGTGCAGTGCAGGACTGAAAGTAAATTCTAGCTGGTATCAAAGAACTGCTAATGATCTATTGGTTTTGCTGGTATGAACGTGTACTGTACATTCATTGAAAAGGTCCTTTCCTTACTCGACCTCAGTGTTGTACTCACTTCAATTCCTAGTGTATTTCAGTAAAACAAACACTTTACATATATATGTATGTATGTATTTGTAACTGGAATCAGGAAACCAAAAAACAACCCATTGGATGCAGATAATCATTTCAAATAGATCAGTCTTGTTTTAGCAAGTCGACTACAGTGCAGAAATGCATATAGAGACGTTCAGGGTTATTTTTAAAACAAAAACAAAAAAATAAATAAACTTGAACAGCAACGAGGGGAGGTGGCGGATTCTTCACAAAATGAGGAAAACAAAGAAAGGGAATGGTGGTGATTACTTTTCTTCAACAAAATAAACCATTCTGTTCTCGCCCCCTACTGAAGCTCAATGATCAAAAACCAAAAAAACAACAAAGTGAGATATTGAAAAAAGGATCTCGCTTTGTAGAAGCTCACATGCTTTGTGATCAAGACCCCCCCCACAACACACACTCCCTTCCACACACGCACGCACGCGCACACACACATACACACACTCCCCCCCCCCTCCCACACACACAGATGCATTGAGGTGTGAGATCATCTACACACATCGAAGACACAAGCGTGTGATTGAAACAACCTGGAGCTTCAGCCAGCCCAAACCTGCATGGTTAAATGGTTAAAGAAATGCAAGGCTTGCATATCAGCTTACCAGGATATCTTTTTTGATGGTATAGTAAACATTCAGTTATCGGGCAAAAACAACATTTGCATTTGATGTGCTTGCATTACAATGGGGCTCTTGCAGTGTTCAGCCTCTCACTGTGAAAACAGGGGCATTAGCGAGATAATCTCATTCCAGTAATGATCTTCATTACCATTGTATACATTTCTATGGCAATTAGTTCTTCGTAACTGCGACAGACAACAGTTAAAGGGTTAGCCAAAGCTGTACTGCGGCAGCTCATTCGAGTTTTCACACAGGGTCTTGTGTGTGCTTTCTGAAACCGGGGGCTTGACGACACAGATGCTGTATTCTGCGGTGTAAAAAAGCTGCATCTCCCTGTTGCAAGTGATCTTCTGGTCGGGATGGGCAAACAGCAGATCAGAGAGACTTTGATAGAGGGCTTCAAGTGCAAAACAATATCCAGCGATTCTTATGTGGCTTAAAATCCAATGCATATGTTATTAAACTGAATTTTTTTTTTCTTTTTTTTTTTTAAATCTGAGAAGCAGTTTTTAGCTGTGGAGAACATTCCGTATGCTTTCCCATGCAGATATTTGATTCACATTTGCCTTGAGCCAAAAATAATATTCAGTTTATTTTTTTTTGTAATGTTAATACAACATCAGGCTATTTTAAAACTTGCTGTCAAGCAATGCTCACGCTTGTTTGACATGCCTTTACAACCATACCGGAACCTCACTACCACATGTCGCTCTGCAGTGGTGCTTTGCTTGCACTGTGTGTGTGCATCTCTGCTGTAGCCCTGCCTGATACGCTAGTGTAGTCAACGAGCGAGCGCAGTGAAACCGTGGCATCGACATTTTCCCGAGCTGTCATCCTGTCTTAGGGAGGGGGGAAGGGGGGCCGGGGGCTAGCAGCGAGTGGTGTAATGTCACAAGGCTGCCAGCTCTCCACTGCTATTTTTAGAAACAGGGAGACATTCGTCGATTGGTGTAAAGCTGCAGCAGTCCGCCCTGGGGCTATCCACTCTGTATCTCAACAGAATGAAAATGAGGATAATTTAATAACTCAGCACTGTTCACTCAGTGTGTGCATGCACACGTGCGTGTGTGGCTACTCTTAGTGCACATCTGAGTGTGTCCTTGTATAGCCATGTGAAGCACTGTTTACAGAGCCAAGAACTATTCATTAATGTTAATTCAGAAGGAATAATGTTACTAAAACAAAAGGACCGGTTTGAGGAAGCCATTCATGAAAAAGACCTTGAGACTATTGCAAACAATCACTGCTGAAAGTGTCAGAGTAGCGCAAATAACCCTGGCTGTGCCAAAAAACCACACTCCAAGACAAGGGAGGCAGTCAAGGCAGCTCAACAATGAACCCATTAAACTGAACTCCCCTTAAAACCAAGGCTATCTCAACATTCAGCAGCTCGGACTGGACAGGGCTGTCTCAAACACATTGCACATGGCAAACTGCAGCCTTTCTTTAATACCCATTACAAGCACTAGCCATTATTGGTTCTAGTTTTTTTTTTTTACGTTTTTTATACACTTGTAGGTTTTGGGGGATGTTCTGATTTCCAAGTCAAAAACAAAAAGTATGTAGTAAACTTGAGTCCAAGGTAATAGATCCTGCTAACATATTGCATAGTTTGTTTTCTGATGTTTGCAATCCGAGTGCTTCTAATTACAGTTACTCGTTTTTATTTTATTTTATACATCCCAGTCTGTGCAAAGGTGCTTTCGGTATAACTCAAAATGCTTGCAAGCATCGATAAAAAGGTAGATTTTTAAGCAGCTGCTCTTTGACAGCAGAGGTGAAGCAACGTTTGTTGAGCATTGATGCCTTGAGAAGACAATTCCTTCCATGCAATCTCTATATCCTGGAAGATCTGTATCCTGGAATTCCCCAAGTGGTCGTGCCTCTAACCAGTGTGCTTCTCTTTCTTCTCAGGAGTCACTATGAAGCTGATGGATGAGGTGGCTGGGATTGTTGCTGCTCGACACTGCAAGACTAACATCGTCACAGCCTCGGTGGATGCCATCAACTTCCACCGCAAGATCAAGAAAGGTGCGGCCCATTGGACACTCGGTCGATTCCTTTTGCTGGCTCGCTGGCATTGGTATCACAAATTCAACCTTTTCTTTTTTAATCTACTGTAAATAAAGACTCAAATTGATTTATTGTCCCACACCCGCTGGCATACAATGGCAATTCCATACAGTGCTGGACATACCTTTTTAAATGTGTTACACAGAGCCCAGTTTAAAGGCTGTTGAAATCAATGGAAAGAGTTTTCATTAGAAGTCGTGAGGGACAGTGCGGTGGCGGTTTCCGTTCTGTAATTAAGGGGCTTATAAAGGAGACTGCATGAAGTTTTATATTACATAAAGGCTCTTGAATTATTCATTGACTCGTGTTGGAGGGCTCAGCAGGCTGATCTTGCAAGCTGTGGCTGGAGTGCCAGGAGATTGATTTTGCCCTTGGACCAATGCTGACAGGGGATAATCATTAGAGCAAGCACTGTTGTCTCAAAGCCGTTGCTTCTTGGCTAGTTATGAGTCGTTCTTTCCAGTTGCGAGCCATGTTGCCATATGTTACCATGGTGTAGAATACAGCACCATCACAGTAGCCAGTTACTGTAGGTGGAATGACATAGTAAAATCTCATATCCCATAGTACTTATAACATCTCCATAGCAATCAGATCTGCATTTTCTTTGGAAAGATGACTACAAAGGGCTCTGTGGATAGATAGATAGATCTATTCCATTGCTGTTTAAAGTTGAATATATATTTTTTTCTGACATTTTCCATTCTGAGCGGCACTAGGTTTTTGTTGCTCCAATAGTGAGTAATTCTCATGCAATCTGTGCGTTCAAATCATGTGACCTTTCCACTTCACCTGCCACACCTGTATGGGGCAGGTGGGTTTGCAGAGCTGAATTGTCACATGATGTGAATGGAATGAAGAAGACATTTAGGATTCTCTAGACAAACCCAAAATTGGAGCAACGTAACCCAGAACTATTGCAAAGTCAGAGTCATTGCAAACAAAGTAAAGCATTACAGTTAAATGGCATTGAAAGCTATTTACTTTATTGAAATTGCATTATGTGCTGCTGGTTCAGGTTCACTGACATCCCAACTGCAAATGTAGTGCAATTAACTGAAGTTGTTTTACATAAACGGCAGAATGGCAGCCAGACTCGACCACCGTGCAACAAATCGGGTAACGCAGACACAGATCTAGATCAACAGATGCATTAGCGACATGAAGCAGTGCTGTTTTGCAGTCACCTGTGAGGTGGTGTGAGTAGGTCTTTTCCCACACAAGTCTCGTGAGACAAATCCTGCGGTGTGTAATATGCAGGGAGGGCAGCATGCGGGAACTAAGATGTAAGAACCCTTGCTGCTTGCATCAGAGAAAACATGTGGATCGGCTGGAGGTCTGACTGTAATTGCTGGCTCCTTATCATCAGCCAACCTTGTGATAAAGGTCTGAGGGTCAGCAATAATTGGACTTCGGTTCCCCATACTGGAGAACGGCCATTAACCCGATCTCCAAACGCTCTGAACCCAAACCCTGTGCTGCCAGTGCCACGCTCATACCCCTTTGATGTAGAGGATCATTAAACAAGACCTCCGGTGCACCCAGCCTGGTTGCTGCAGCTACAGGCTGATTTACGAGCAAGCTTTAATTAGCTATTAAAATGCAATTGCAGGCCGGTCCTCTTAAAGAGGTAGACTCAGAGCTTTAAATCAAGCCGTAAGAGATTTGAAGGGTTTTATATAGGACAGGAACGCACTGTACATAATTATTTATTATTATTATTTATTTCTTAGCAGACGCCCTTATCCAGGGCGACTTACAATTGTTACAAGTTATCACATTATTTTTTACATACAATTACCCATTTATACAGTTGGGTTTTTACTGGAGCAATCTAGGTAAAGTACCTTGCTCAAGGGTACAGCAGCAGTGTCCCCCACCTGGAATTGAACCCATGAACCTCCGGTCAAGAGTCCAGAGCCCTAACCACTACTCCACACTGCTGCCTAAAGTAAATGCATTGTGCAGTGGGAAAAAAACAGGGTCTGGCATGTACAGTAGATCATTTGTGTGTTTGTGTGTGCGTGTCTTGAGTGAATCAGTGAACCAGGAGGGTAATCTAGTTGTTATTGTGACAGTGGAAATGTAGTCTTGACATGACCGTGTTTGCGTGCCTTCAATTTGATCAGCCAAAGAGGTGCACCCAATAAAGTGCTAGGTTTTCTATTGGTTGAACAGCAAAGCGAATGCAGTTTTTTTATTTTTTATTACAATATGCAGTTGATTCTATGAAGTAGTGATTCAATTAAGAGGTTTCCACTCTACCATCTTCCCAGACTCCCCAAGTTAAATAAGATTATCAGATGGCATATTTAATTGGCCAGACCGGTGTCTGAGGGGGTGTAATAGTGGCCTAACTTTTTAATTTTAGAATCTTTTACTTTAAATAATAAAAAAAAAATCTTTGCAGAATAAATCTCACAGAGCCAAACCAGGATTGTTTCTTCAAATAGATTGCCTCCCAGATGCCCTTAGCCCTACATCCTTTCATTAACGCTATGGTAAATAGGATTAAGCTCATTGAAATGTGAGTAATGTTTTAATTACTGTCTTCGGGAGGACACTCAGATATGGGAACGCAGGCATGAGAGAAAGGTGAAGCGAGCATCTTGCTGATCTGCTTTTTCATTAAGCAGTGAGGTCGGAGCTCCGTATGGTGCTACAGGACCTGTAGATTTTTATTTTATTTTATTAGGCAGACAGATTCAATCTGCACACCCCCCTGTGGGATTGTTTTGGCCCAGGCTGGATGGTACAGTGGGTGGTGCAGTGTCTCAGCAGGCTGTGATCGATGGGGGAATGCCCCAGCAGGGGGGAGCCCGGGCTAAAAATACCGACTGCAGCTAATACGAGTTCACAAGTGCTGTGAGATCCCAGGCTCGCTGGTACACTGCCAGGTGGTGTGTACCCTACAACACACCCGTGAACGAGGGAAGGCAACCAAATACATCATCCTCCCGGAACAGCATTGCGCTGCTATACCGGGGTGACAGGGAGACGCAGCGTCGGGGGCAGTAATTGGAAGACTGCCATTCGTTCCATTCACAATCATGATTTCAAACCGCAATGGTCGTGCATTAGGCCAATACAGAAAGTGTGTGAGATAAAATGTGTTACAGAATAGATTTTTCTGAGCAAAACATTTTTTCAAGCCAGACAAGGTAGGAAAAAAAAAAAAAAGTGATTTGATACATGCGTGTCTCAGATAGTAACGACGCCTCGAGATTAGCCGTATACAGTTCTGTAAGACGCTAGCCGCTTGTATCGAACGGCACCCTGCAGAACACTCTATAAAGGTATCACAAATAAATGAGTGCTTCATCTGACAGCGCGCCTAGGAATGGGGTGGGGCAAAACAAGGAGGCATTCATTCGTCTTCCCCTTTGGAAGTGTCAGCTGAGTCTGTAGTGGACTGTAATCTGCAGCGCAATCTGCTACAATTGGTAATCTTTGTTGAACTGAAAGACTGAACGAGTCCCAGTTGAACAGCGGCACTGAGCCGAATGCGCACTGCATTTATTGAAGGCAGGGATGTGAATGCTTGAGGGGACGGAATCCACCAATCCTTGTAAAAGAGCGTGCCCTGTTACTCTGATTCAGAAGACTGAAGAGGCAGGAGTGAGCATCACTGATTTACGATTGCTTCTTATTCAGTTTTAGCCGAGTACGTGTTTCTGTTCTACTTCCCTCTACACAGGAATGCACACCAGCCGCACACTGGCTCTGTATTAATGTTGACTTGCCCTTTGCCCATGTGAGCGAGCTCCACTTCACACTGCAGTAATTGCAGTTGCTGGGTTCCTCGCTCCTCGCGTGACTTGCTGTCAGTTCCATCAGGTCCCCCATGCAGCGGTAGTGTTGAGCTGTGGATCTCTGCAGAGTACCTGAGAACTGACATAGACTGTATGGGGCTGAGCTATGCCTACGGATTCTAATGCAGCCTGTGTCCATTACTGTGGGTGCTGGTGTAAGCGATGCATGGAGACGCCACTCAGAACTGACAGCTCACAGACGTAATGAATATTTAATAGAATTATTTATTTATTCACTAGTGTGTAATTCAGAAAGCCTATTGGGGAAAGCCGTAGGTTTGGACGTTTCCTGGCTGAGTTAACGTTAAAAAAAATAATAATTGTATCCCTTAATCCCACCAGTGAGCCTGAACCCTTTTCATCAATCTGTTCATCAAGACCCTTTGAACTGCCCCCACTAACACTAATGAGGCTGCTGCTGCCTGGCGTTATTCTGATTGGGTGCACATTTCCAAGTGCAGTCCTCTGATTGGTCGATCAGACTCCTATAGCGGTAATCGTTAGTGCAAATGCAGGACAGTGGAAATAACCTCAGCCATCTCTACTGAGAAAGTCACTGTGCTGTCATGTTAGGTTTCACTGCTTCACTTAAGGCACAGGACTGCAAATAGGTTAGCCCTAAGTAGAGCTCTGAGCCACTGCACAAGCCTTGACGCAATTGAATTATTCATTTTTAAATGTACATCACAGAGAAAAAAAGCTGAATTATTCAGAAGCAGTTTAATTGGTGACAGCGTCGTGTTTCCCTCTTTATTATTCTCCGTATGTTGGTGAGGCTTCCTGGACTGTTTGAGAAAACGAGGTCCAAGTTGTAAATAATTAAAATGCTGCTAGTGGGAAAAGCAGCTGGATCATGGAAATCCATTACTGTATGTGCAATCGTGATCGTATAGCTCCATAGCATTTATTTCTTAGACCTATTTATCTATTCATCTAGTCATTCATTTATTCATTATATATATATATATATATATATATATATATATATATATATATATATATATATATATATTGTAAAAGGTTCACCCTCACTTGAGTTCGTTGCCCCTTTAAGAATCGACCCGCACACAGAAATGGATTTTTTAAAGCGTGTTTGCGCAATTTTTTTAATAAACAGGAACAAACAAAATACACCAAATCAAAATAACACCTAGCTCTTCTTGAGCACTAACTCGACTTACAGGAAACACCCTGACTAACGCGGGACAGCTAAGCTGTTTACCCGTCTTCACAAACACACTGGTTTAAACAGCACTTACTTTCTCTTCTCTTGGCTACTCGGAGACAGCGCACCTACTGCCTCCTTCCACTCAGCAGCCCCGAGCAGACTGCTTGCACTCCTTTTAAACTCCCGCACCTGGGCTTAATTTCTAATAACGCCCAGGTGCGGAAGACAATAAACAATCAAACAATTAAACAAATCAAAACGGTGCATTCTCACAAGTTTTTTCTTTGCAGGGAGGTTTTAACCCCCTCCCTGCCGACTCTCACAACCCGCTATCTTACATATCCCCCCCCTTGTCTTTCCAAGACACCGGCCATGAGACGGCCACCTCCTCCCCTAAAACACAACCACCCACCCTCGAGTCCATAAATGTCAATTTTCGCCCTCCTCCACGGGCGAACTCGAGGGTGGATCGGTCCACGTCCTGGGTCAGCCAGGTAGGGACCGCGCACCGGCGACGAGGGACCCCACCGGTTTGTCAGGGGCGACCGGCACGACGACCGGGGCACTGGAGGCTGCAGTAGCGGGCAGAGGTCTGCAGCTGGGACCCAGTACAGCGACGTCCGGTCAGCAAGGGGGAGCGACGCAGCGACCAGGGGGAGCGTACGCGACGTCTGGGAGCAGCACAGCGACGTCTTAATGTCCGGGAGGAGCGGAGCAGGGGACCAGGTGGAGAACTGTGCCCGATCCTGCCGACTCCTGGGCTCCAGGTCAAGTGAAGGGAGGTCCAGGCTAACCGACAGGATGTCCAGGAGCAAGGGGTGATGGACTGGACGCAGCGACACCGGACTGGACCGTAGGGGTGGTGGTCGGGGCTGTGGTGGAGGTACGCTCGTCACCTCCTCCCTAGGCTCCGGAAGCGGCAGCTCCTCCCCTCTGGGCTCTGGCAGCGGCAGCTCCTCCCCTCTGGGCTCTGGCAGCGGCAGCTCCTCCTCTCTGGGCTCTGGAAGCGGCAGCTCCTCCCCTCTGGGCTCTGGCAGCGGCAGCTCTGGGCTCTGGCAGCGGCAGCTCCTCCCCTCTGGGCTCTGGCAGCGGCAGCTCCTCCCCTCTGGGCTCTGGCAGCGGCAGCTCCTCCCCTCTGGGCTCTGGCAGCGGCAGCTCCTCCCCTCTGGGCTCTGGCAGCGGCAGCTCCTCCCCTCTGGGCTCTGGCAGCGGCAGCTCCTCCCCTCTGGGCTCCGGCAGCGGCAGCTCCTCCCCTTCTGGCACTCGGGACGGCTGCTCTACCTCCCATTTCTGGAGCAGCCGGTCCAGCAATGTAGGCTCTGGCTCCGGTAGCCCTAGCTCCACTCTCCACTTCTTGTTTTGCTCTTCCTGAGCAGCTGTATTTCTTTTGATCTTCTCGATCAGTTCTTGAAAATCCATTTTTCTGGGTCTTAGGGGCGCCCACACTTTCTGCCACCAAATGTAAAAGGATTACACTCACTTGAGTTCGTTGCCCCTTTAAGAATCGACCCGCACACAGAAATGGATTTTTTAAAGCGCGTTTGCGCAATTTTTTTAATAAACAGGAACAAACAAAATACACCAAATCAAAATAACACCTAGCTCTTCTTGAGCACTAACTCGACTTACAGGAAACACCCTGACTAACGCGGGACAGCTAAGCTGTTTACCCGTCTTCACAAACACAATGGTTTAAACAGCACTTACTTTCTCTTCTCTTGGCTACTCGGAGACAGCGCACCTACTGCCTCCTTCCACTCAGCAGCCCCGAGCAGACTGCTTGCACTCCTTTTAAACTCCCGCACCTGGGCTTAATTTCTAATAACGCCCAGGTGCGGAAGACAATAAACAATCAAACAATTAAACAAATCAAAACGGTGCATTCTCACAAGTTTTTTCTTTGCAGGGAGGTTTTAACCCCCTCCCTGCCGACTCTCACAACCCGCTATCTTACAATATATATTTATCCAACAGGATACTCATCAATCACTGGAAATACTTCATGAAGAACAAAAGTCATTGATGAGCTGAAAACCCAGTATTTTAATAATACATGCAACGTTTCGGTGTTCTAAGAACACTGTGACATAGACAGTTCTGAGGTGGAGTTCCAATCTTAAAAGGATGCATTGTCTTCCAGGTTCAGTATACACACACACACACACGCACGCACACACACACACATATACAGTAGCTGACTGTTCTGAGACTGGCGGTTCTTTCACCAATCACTGGGCCGCAGTGTTACATATTTAATAGAAGTGTTTTAAAAGGAGATTGTACAGGCTACAGCACGTAAGGTCTTTTGATCATCAGAAAAAAAAAGTCGTAATTTTAACTTAAGCTTTAGTTTCCATGGAAATCAGACTCGACTCAGACATCAAAGGATGGAAATGGCCCTTCAAGGAAAAGCTTGCCTGTCTGTAGCTTCTCAGAGTGATATCGAGGACTAACTGTACTGGCCTGCCGTATACCAAGGGCTGCTCGGGAACTGAACATCAGACTGCAACTTTACAGAGCAGCCTTGAGCACTGGAGCTTGGGATCCTTATTGCTAAGTTGTTTACTTGTCATGATCCCTCCTCTCTCAGGGTCAGATACCTGTAAAGCTGTCATAGACACTGCTGGAGTGGTAGGGGAAAAAATAAACTTCAAATCTGTCAAGAAATCTTAGTTCCAGCCAGTACAAGCTCTTTGGTGTTTATGCCGCAGAAATCGATGATACCTCTTGATGTGAAGCGGTGTATAATATTAGCTGCACAGCTGTCCTCCCATCCAAAACCTCACTGCAGATATTCCGCTTCGAGGAGTCTTTTCAGAAGCAGAGCCAGTGGTTTAAAAGGGACGTTGGTTCGTAAGCCAGGTAAATAATGATCCTCCTAACAAACAGAAATAAATATTTACAGAACGCACATAATAGGATATTAAGCAGGAAAGAAATTGCTAAAACAGACTCCTTTGGTAGAAAAAAATGTGAAAAGTTTAGTTCAGTGTTTGTTTTTGTTTTTTTCTACAGAAAAAAAACGCTTTATAATAACATGGGAAAATAAATAGATCTTGGTTTTTGTTCATAGCTTACACTCAGCATGCGAAACAAGACTGTGACTCTGATACAGCTGATGGAAAAATAAAGGACCCGAATGTGGAAAATGTAAGGCGATAAGATCGAAGGGCAAGAAACTTAAAACGGTGTAAAATAATTGCACCCAATTGAGTGCGTTTCCTGGCAGATGCGTCATGCAGCATGATGGCAGACACATCGGGAGGTCACAGTGTAGCTTGATAAACTCTATTCAGTAACTGATATTATTTATGCTTGTTTTGCAGCCCAGACATCTGTATAGTTAGAGGAACTTTGTAATGAACAATCCCAAGTGTTTCAGCTCTGTGTGTTTCGTGAACATAAAGGATGATGATACAGGGGAAAGCGATGTTCAAATAAGATCTTTCTCAGGATCATAAATAATAACGCAGTTAACACGTGCGTTGAAGACCTTGAAAAAGACTGCTCGTCGAAACGCTTCTCGATGAGTGTTTTATACATAGTAAGGACTGATACAACAAGTGCAAGTATATTGAAAACATATTTATATATATATTGCAGGGATACAGGTAGGGGGAGGGGCGGAAGACAGCGACGCTAAGTAATTAGATTTATTTTCTGGTTACAGTTATGCTGCAGGTGCTGGGTCTGCTGGCAAATGCAAGATAAATTGCTTGTTTATAATGATGTAAAACCCTCCCACCCAGGAGTTTATCCGACAAACAAGCCCTCCTGCTGCACACGAGGGCCTGCTGCAGAAGTGGAGGCTCCCTCTTTGTAGCTGATCTGATCCAGACATATCTGCCATTGAGCTGAATGATGAATGAGCAGTCTGCTGTTTCCTGTGATATAAACCCAGGCCTATTATCACCTGTATACTGCTGCTGATAGCTGGGACAGCTTGCTGTTGCAATCTCCAGCCTGGCAGCATGGCACCATGGCAGTGCCATCAATTTTACCAGCTGTGCCATTTGTCATAAATAACTACATCCCACACAGGCAGTGCTGTGCTGTCTCTCCTCAAAGTGCTCTGCAGCCCTTCTCCTTTATAAAGGATGGCGGGTCATGTTTGACAAAGCTGTAGTTTGTGTAATAGGCATCGTAAACCTGACAATGGGATTGATTTGTGTCTGTCGAGACAGTAGCTTCCCATAGTTGACACACAACTCTTGGGTCTCCTGCGCTGACAGAGGCCATGAGCCTTCAAAGAGGGTTGGTTTAGCACTAAAGGAGTTTGGGAAAGACTGAGGCTTGGCTATGCTCTAAATATAAGAGACACCCGACGCACCATGTATAAACTCATCCGTTTTTAAATATTTGAAATATTTATTTTACATGTCAACAACAGACACAAAACATAAGGGGCTTGTTGTGCGTTACACTGCCGTTACTGATTCTGTCCCCTGTCAGTGAGATGAGATGCTCTGAAAAGCTCTAAAACCTTGAATGCAGAGGAGCCTGGCTCTTTTGCATATCGGTTAAGACGCTCGCTGGGTTTGCTCCTAGCCTCCGCCCGCTACACATAGATGGAAAAAAAAAAATAAGTATGTGTGTCTTCTCAATCCAGTGACGACATCAACATGCATGATACCCTCTCAAATCCAGGGCCAACCTTGCCCCTTTTCTGTCTTGCTGTGCTGAAGCCCAGTGTCTCTGTCTGTGTCTCTCCCAGGCTGCGTGGTGACTGTGTCGGGCAGGATGACCTTCACCAGTAACAAGTCGATGGAGATCGAGGTGTTTGTGGACGCAGACCCCCTGGTGGAGACAGCGAAAGGAAAGTACAGAGCGGTCAGTGCCTTCTTCACCTACATTTCCCTGGATAAGGATGGAAAGCCACTGCCTGTCCCCACGCTAAAGGTAAGCATGTGGGAATGCATGTACTGCACAGAAAGGGTTAAATAGACAAACGCTTTCGGATTGTTCCTTCAACGCGATGTATCTTATTTTGTATTATTACATGAGCACCATCAACAGCATGCATGGCCGGATATTGAGAATTTCAAAGACCAAACTTGCTGCACATTTACTGGACCTAAAAATATGATCAATTGGCCACGTAAGAGGTATTGCATTTGCATCTGGTGTTAAGCTGCAGAGACCTAGATAGATGATATTTTTCTTCTAAGGCAGTTGCTCGTTAACGACACGCAAGACAATTCAACTTCAGATCCAATGACCGAGAATCCCAGCTCCACTCTTCTGAAAACCAAAGTTCACAAGACACTTCCAGGATCTCTTTGATGTAAAATCTGTGTAGTTTTTTTTTTTCTTCTCCCTTCACAGCTGTATTTCCTGCCCAGTCTGTTGCTAATTTTAGCATCCCGTCCTGTAACAAGCTCCTGTATTAGGCTGTTTTCTCATTAATGTTGCATGTCTGACTGAGAGTTGTCGTGCTGATGTTCTTCAGTATTTCAAAGCGTCTCACAGGATAATTATCAAGTCCCTTCCCTCCCCCCAAAACCCCTAGAAATGACACACGACTGCATACTTCATCAGGGAGACAGGTACGGTCCGTAACACGCTCTAAACGGACCTGTGTTTGCCAGTCAGGTTTCAGTGGAAAGGAGGAAAGATTTCAAGTATCAAAGGGAAACGCAATCAGGAATTCAAAAGCATGTGTGTTTTTTTTTTAAAGCACATGCGAGTTGATTCAAAACCTTTAAAGGTAACACTTAAAGACAGCAAATTCCGAATGAATTCCGACTGAATCCCACAGGAATATCTCGTGCACTTCCTCTGAGTTCTGAAGTAATTCATTTTGAATTCAGCCCCTGTTAATTCATGTGGATTTAGTTACCTACATTCATTTCATGTTCCTTTGTAACAAATGCTGTTGATCACATGTATAAGGCATGCATTCATACCCTCTTACTCGCCCACCTGGGGATTGTGAGAAGGGTTAATTCATGCGTGAAAACAGAACAAGCAACGTCCTATCAAGAACATATCAATAATAAATATATATATATATATATATATATATATATATATATATATATATATATATATATATATATATCTATATATAGATATAGATATATATATATATATATATATATATATATATATATATAATTTCTTTTTATTTATTTATACATTTATTTATTAATTTATTTTATTTTATTTTTATACTGTTGGTCTCCTTCCTTTTGGATGTTTGAGGCATTTTGTTCTAAAAATAAATGTATTAAAAGACAAAAGCAATGTTCAGTTATTTTTTAAGGTCAGCATTTCATGTAGAGAGCATCAGAAATACAGCCCCGGCTAGTTCAAGGATATAAATAGCATATTGACTGGCCAGTCGCTTCTATTTTTTGACTTCAGGTAATTTTCACTCATGTGAAAAATCTTTCTTTCGTGTCTATTTTTAGAGCCTCTTGCTATAGCTCAGAGACCTGGGGGGGATGGGATTGGCTGCTGCTGTCTGCAGTGGACTGGTCTGTGTGTGTGTGTGTGTGTGTGTGTGTGTGTGTGGAGGGGGTGCTACATCTTAGTTACCCTTGAAGCGTGATGTGAATCCATTTAATGGAGAAATATAAAATGCCTCGAAAGTGCATCACTGTTTAAGGTTATTTTACTGGCATAAATACTTTTGCATTGCTAAACCTCCATTGTCATCAACAGAAGAAAAAAATTGAAATGGTTTAACGCTTTAAAACAGCAAACTTTTATGTCCTGTTGTCCGCTTTCTGGCTTTGAAAATATCTACTGGTAATAAATGTGTTTTAATGGTGAATCCCCGCTCCACTACCTAAATAAATAAAATGTAATATAGAAACTTTACAGCAGCATGTCCTAATGTATTTTGTTTGCAGAGTACACTTGTCACTTTCCGGAAAGAGGTTTGGTAGTTTGAATCCTTAGCTGAAACTAATCGGTCTCTAAGTCAAGCCTACAAACGTTCTGGCTAGTGCCTTTAACAGTGCACTATTTAAAGCTGCATGCGGTGGTATTATGTTCTATCAGTCAGTAAGGCAGTACAGTAAGCAGAGAGCTGGTTGTTCCTGCTTGTATGTAAAATGGGTAGAGCACTGGTATCCCAGACCGTAATCGCAACCAGGAATTTCAGGATCAGCTGTGCTTGGTCTGCGTGCCGGCGTGTGTTAGGGGAAGATGACAGCTGCAGAGGATTGTGACGTCTCAAAAGGCTTCAATGCAGCACACACTGGCAGGATGCATTTGCACCTACACGATAGCACTGAGTCCCCTCTGCAGTTCAGTTTTCCTTTGCTAAAGCTCCTGCAGTTGCACTGGCTCCTAACTACTGACACAGCATGCTGAATGCTTTTACACTGCACAGCTCTGGGAGTGCAATAGATAGAGCTTGGCAGATTGGTAGATTAAATATGTTAAGGTTTCGCTCTTGGCGTGATTTTAAACTTTCGACCTGCCGGCTCAGTGGAGGTCATGCTGACTCCTGAGCACCCGAATCTCTTATTTTGTCTGGCTGGTTTTCGTGCTCTGCTCCACTTTTCTTGCAGGGGGTTCAATCACACAGTACAATCGTCAAAATCTCCATGCCTCTGTTATACAATCAGCCCCCTTGGTAACAAGTTCTGTGCAATGTTCTTCCGTGGGAAATTTTACAAACCAAAAACTTGCTGGTGGGGAATAGCCCACATGCAGCACAATTTAATGACAACTGCATTGAGAGAGCTATTGCAGCTTTGCGTTTGGAATTAAAAAGGAGGAGAAGACTCCTGTAGTCCAGCAGCTGAATGTCCCGCTGCTTCCTCTGCCTCTGTGCGTCTCTGGAACAGCAGGGGAGAATCGAATCACCTGAGCAATGCGTGTGACCTTTCCTGCGCTGCCAGAAAGGGGATTTATTCTTGAGCCCTTTTGTCACTTCAGATAATAAGATATAGTCGATGTCCTCGCCCCCTTGATAAGAGCTGGTTATTTATAGAGCTCCGGTCCCCAAATAGGAACAATGTTTGTGTTGGAACTGGAGGCCCCGGGTTGTGCAACATGATCCTAGATTGCTCAGATTTGCTTTTTATAGATTCACTGAATTGCAGACTCGAGGGATGCACACTATCGCCTGTCGTCTGCTAAAAAAGCATTTGAAAAAGGGTTTGAAAGAGAATCCTGTGTAAACTCTGAGGTTATTTTTATATTAAAAAAGCTTGTTCTATTTTTAAACATCTCCTTTTTGTTTTCTTTTTAAATTATTATTATTATTTTAATTATTAGAATGACGTTGCCCTGCCAAGACTTTTGAAAAGAAAAGCAAATATCCCTTATAAAGTGTACCACGGATAGGAAATTGAACACAGTGCAATTCTACATGCAGGGACCCAAGCAATGAAGCAAATGAAAATGAGCCTGTGTTTGTGTAGCTGTCTGTTGCTGCTTGATAACCATATATAGGATATCTTTTCTGAATTGTTCTCGCGCATGTTAGTTGAATTGTTAAGAAGATCATATTGTAGATGGGTCATCGCTTTTAGATCAGTCTTTAATCCAGCTCTTAAAACTGGCAACATGCGAGTATCTTGGATACCGAGAGAGGTAAGTTCTGATTGTATCAGATTGTTCTGTGATCTCGCTTGGTTTCATACAATTTCAAGGGCTGCCAGATAACCAGCCAGATGGCAGTCTTGTGTTAAACTGCTGGCACCGCTGGATCTCCGGGCAGCGCTGGTACTGTCTGCCACCCCACTTATCACTTCCAGTGCCACCTCATGCCAGCCTGGCGACCTTTTCCCCAGCTCAGCGGCACCTGGTTTGGCTGTAAGTGCTCTGGCATTCCAGCAGACTCCCACACACAGAGATTGGCACTGCAGGTATTCATACCAGTATGATAAGCTCTAGGTTTAATGTTGTGTTGAAAGATTAAGGGCTAGATTCTCTGGGGTTGTTATTCCAAATTCTTATTAGATAGATTTTAATTTTTTTTCAGAAAGGATAATTTCACCCGATAAAGATACCAAACCAGAAATAAACATCTCAGATATTTAATTTCAGAGCTTGCAATTATTCTTAGGTTATTAGTTTGAGAATTGTGTGTATGTGTGTGTGTGTGTGTGTATGTATATATATATATATATAATATATATATATATATATATATATATATATATATATATATATAATTATTCAAAAACAGTAAACAGCTCAAGGAGAATCAGGATCCAACAGGATACTCATCAATCACTAGAAATACTTAATGAAGAACAAAAGTCATTGATCAGCTGAAAACCCAGTATTTTAATAATACATGCAACGTTTCTGTGTTCTAAGAACACTGACAGACAGTTCTGAGGTGGAGTTCCAATTCTAAAAGGATGCATTGTCTTCCAGGTTCAGTATACACACACACACACACACACACACACACACATATATATTACCTCCCTCGTCCACTTTTAATTGTTTCACTCAAATACAGAATGTTCTAAAAAACAGAATCACAACACTCTTGAAACAACTTAAATACTATTCTTCAAATAGTTCATTTTTACGACAGACTGGCAGTAAATTCAGCACTCGTAGGGCATTGATATTAGACTTGTAATCTTTAAGTAATCGTAAATTAATTCTAATAAAGAGGCTGCTAGTGGCGCAGTTGGGGAGAGAGGTTGAGGCATTTCTAAAGATGTTGTGCAGGGCTCTGCATGCAGGAATTGAAATTAGTTTTATCCTATCATTCGATTACTGGCTCTTTCTATCTCCCAGCCGGTAATATCGTGCATTTGAACCAATTTCAGGTCCAGAATAAGAGCTCTCAGGACTCTCATCTCTGTTCCCAGCTCCGGCTTTCCAGATGTCCTGTCATTTCGAATTGTTTTCTAATTTTTCAGAACCGCTGAACCCCATTGAAACACAGAAAAAAATGGCCTTGCTGTTTACAGGAGCGCTCACTTCTCAGAGCAGGCAGATGTTTTGATCAGTGGAAAATGAGTTACTCTGAAACAAAGGCTTGGCAGGTTTGTGATTACAAACTGTTAAAGACCGAAAGTTGGATGCAATTGCAAGCTATAAGAAACTCGGGGGCTGATTTGATTAACATAGACCCCATGGAGGATAACGTCACCGCTGGATTTTTTTAAAATACTTTTTTCAGCACTAGGGAATGACCTTGGATTAGTAAGGGGTTTGATGAACATTTAGATACACAAGCACGCGCTCACACACATCAGGCATTGTCTGTGATGGTTGAGTATAGCAGTGTGCATTGGTTTAATGCTAACAAACCCATGCATTCTAGCCTCGCACTCCATTTTGCATCAGTTTTGTCAAAGGAAAATAAAACGAAACACATACTGGGGAGAGACTGGTTCCCCTACCCCGTGTAGAAACGCATTACTGAGAAACAGTTGGACTCGAAACATAAGCGAAGAGGCCCATGTATCTTCAGACTCGAAGCGCAGCATTGACCATTGCGACCTCCCCCGATCTCATCAACCCTCACTGCAAGCCTCATTATGAACAGGTCAGCCAAAGAGAAGAACTAAATGCTGTTCTTCTCTCTGTCCCACTGGAAACCAGTAACGTGACTGTAACCATTAGGGTGCTGCAGTTCCTGATTATCTGTCAAGGTTTCACTTCTTAAGCACTTCCATCAGATAATTACTAAGACTGCTAACGCCATGAAACTTACAAATAAACAGTGTATAACCATGTGCTAATAGACTTCAGTTTACCATAATATCGCTTTCATACTGTTATTTAACTAAAATTGACTGTGTACAGAGGAACGATGTGGCTTAAATACCTTTTCAGGTGTTAGTGTTTGCCTTTGATTCTTGCACTTGGCAATTGTGCTAGATGTTTAGATATAATTTCAAGCTTCTGAGAGCTTTATGACCTTTGAAAGGCAAGGCTAATTAGGATACCAGTGAAACCAGGAATTAACCAAACTGCTATTTAACTGGTTTAGGAGTGGGGTAAAAAAACTGCATTTAAAAAACAAAACATTCTTGATTATAAGTGGGATCAGTCTTTTCCCTTTAGATTTAGCCCGCGTGTGTGTGTGGGTGTGCGCTCGCTCTCATATTTCAATTCAGAACAGGTCATTTTGTAAGGCAGCATCTCTGCCATTAATCTTTGTTCTCATAGTTTTATCTGTTTCTTCTCACAGACTACTTTGGGTGCATCCATCATAATCAGAGGCTTTCCTAGCGCATCATTATCATTACTCTGCCTGGAGCAAGCCTTGCAGACACAACTGCACAGAGGCGCTGTCTGGAGTCCTCTGCCGTCCTGTCCACTGCTTATCCTGGCTTATTACTGGTATTATTATGAAGTAGATAACGACCTTCAAACAAGCTTTGTCCTCAGTGCCAGCACTCATTCCCTCTGATCCCTCAGCCCTTTTATTTGCTTTTAAGTTGCACCGAATGAAATGAGTTTTGGGTTGCCAGCCACTTCATCAGGATTTCATCATCTTCTTTTTTTTCTTGCAGTGTTGAAATATCTGGAAGGAGTGCTTTTGGAAAGTTCATTTGTATAGTTATGGATAGGGGTGAGATTTACAGGAATTAGTTTGAGAGCTCGGTGTACTTTAACTCTACAGTTATTCTGCTGTGCAGTTTTCTTCTCATATTAATAACTTCACTAAAGTTTTTTAAAATATGGTGGAATGATGCCCACTTTGCAGCCGGAGTTTAAAGAATATACTCTATCCACACTACCTCAATAATGCACGATCTACGCATGACTTCCATTCACTTTATTCACAATTTTACAAAACCTGATGATGGCTTATCCTGTAGGCTGTGTGAAATCATTCAGATAGACCCCAGTGAGTATGAACCAGCCTTCAGTGCTGTTCTGCCGAGGCTAACAATCACACCGCCTGACCCAAGCCACCAGAACATGTGAGCAGTAATAATCTCCCCAGCACAGGTATTCAGAAGAGCCTTGTCCTGTTCCAACACGAGGTGAATCCACAGGTTCCTCCAGCGCTCCTCGTTAATTAGGCATGGTTTCTTACACCCACCTCCCATTAATGTGTGGGTGGAAGGATCATTAGTGGCATTGCTGGCACGAAAAACTTTACCCAACAGGCCAGGTCTACAGCTCAATGTGGGCAACTCATTAAAGGATACGTTTATTTTTTGTATCTGTTAGTTTATTATAATCTCTTGGTTGTTAAAAATCTGTAAATCACATTCTGGCTCATTTAAGTTTTAATGATTATATACCAAAAACGTTTCAATAAAATGGTTATGTCTAAGGCAAACAACACCACCCTAAAGGGGGAACAATTTCCAGCCGTCATATCGGAAAGCCCAGGACCCTGAAGTTCTGCACTCTTACGCTTTCATCTGCTACAATGAAAAGACTTTAATAGGAATGAGGTTTAGCAAACTGTTTGAACTCCAGACGTTGACGCACTACAATGTATAAAAGGACTGCATATTCAGTAGCAAACTGAGATAAGCGAGTAATCTCATTCCGTGGGTGACTGTCTTATTACTGCAAGCCCTTTAAACCTGTCCTGTGATCAAAATACAAAAGAACCGAATAATGCAATAAGAGCACTTCCCTCGAAAAATCTACCCTTTGGAGGTCCTCAGGCGGTTATGTGAAGCATCCTTGATTAACATATTTTTTTTTTGTTTTTTTCAATATGCCCAATCTCTCTGTCACATGGCGTTTTCATTGTATTTTATTTTTCTTCCTTGACACCCGGCATTTCTTTATTATCACTGCAGTCCTATCGGTGACATTGCACTGCTCCACCCTGTCCCTCTAATGACAATGGGGAAAATACACTCTTATTCTCTGTGTGTCAGGTGTAGGACTTCCAGCTGTGACAGATTTAAAAAATGCCTTTGCGGTAATGTAGAAATGATAGCTTTGATGAGTTTAGTGCCAAAGGCTAATTAAAAGACTTTAAATACCAGGTTGTTGAATTGATTGCTTTAGTGGTAGTGAGAGGTGATGAGAGAGGCAGAGAGAGAACGAGGATTGCTGGCTTGTTTTTGTTTTCTCTTGCAGTCAAGTCCGAATGAATGCATTGGGGAATATCAGGGATTTGTTTGCAATAACTCACTGTACTAAAGGACAGGAGAGTCCATCAAAATCAGTTCCCTGTGGTGCACCAAGACGACTTTGCTTTATAGTTTTTCATTATAACAATGCAGACTGCATAGAACCCCTGTCGAAAATGTTCAAATACTGTGGCCAGGTTTGTGCCCCGGAGACCAGAATGCTGTGCCCATGACCTGACCTAATCTGGAGCTAAAGCCATTGCAATCTATTACTCTGCCCTCTCACTCTGCTTGTGGTCTGTTTGATAATATCATTTCTTTTACGTAGTTAGTTAAATGTTAAGTGAGACAAATGATTGTGCACTCGACCGTACTCATGATCAAAGAGCTTTGAAGACCACAGTTCTTTTTAATATACTGTAACAAGGCCAGGATTGGGTTTCTGATAGTTTCAGCAGATCTGCTGAGATGGCAAAAAGTGATCCCCTTACGATCCATTTGGGAAAAAAAAAAATGTTTTAGGATTGGGCCCCCCCTCCCATATCTGATTTCTGTTCAGTTATCAGTTTTCATCCATTACCGTCTCAGAGACCCCTAAAATAGAATCTAGGAAAGATGAGAATAATCTGAAAATAATTCTTATGTACAATACACAGAAGACTGAAGATGTAGATATTTTTTTTTGTATCATTATTATAAACCACATTAATTACTGTAAAGAAACTTTGTTTTTTTTGGTTTGTTTTTTAGGAACAGGCTCAGTATTGGCTTGTAATTCACACATAAAATGCGATTAGCAGAGCAATGTACCCACATCTTGCTATTAAAAAAAAAAATAAAACAGCTTTGAGCCATCCATTTATCGTAATCTCTTATTTGCTCAGCAATACTGTATACCACCACCCCGGCCTTATTTGCTGTGCTGAGTGCATTTTGAAAATGAAATCGATATTCTTGTTGTTGTTGTTGTCTTGAAAGCACAAAGCATTGGCTTGTTTGCTGCTTGTTTTTTTTTTTGATTATATGGATTTACTGCGCAGTGCTGACTAGAACACTCCACGGAACTGTGGATGTGCTGAAATGACCTGGAATTTTGCTACTATGAGGGTTCCAGTCGTGCTGATGTCCGTTGGCCTGCCCATTGTTCCATTGCTTTCAAGCGCAAGAGGATTTGTGTTGGCAGAAAGGGTTGCATATTAACAGAACTGGCCACCATGTTGTGCACCGTGTGTTCCTCTGATTGGGCATTGTGTTAATTAACAAAATCGACATGTGTTTTAATTGCCCTCTTTGCTGCCCGAAGACTCCTCTTGATTCCTGTTACGAACGGGAGCAAGGTTCCCTGCATGCTTGCTATAATTAAGAAGTCCGTACACCCGAAGGCTCTCGTTAAGGAATTATTATGTCCTCCGCGGGATGCTGTCAGAACCGCTGAAGTTCATTAATTAAAGAGGAGGCGAGACAGCGTATTTCTGTCAGAGCGTAACATTATTAAAAGGAACAACAACCCCATTTCTCCAAGGAAATGCCGAAGATGTCCCAGCGAGCCAGCTCCACCCTGAGGTAGAAGAGGGTCAGCCGCGCGAGGAAGGTGTAGGGTGTGTGCCTCTATGTTGTGTGTGCTGCACTTGTGCCAGCCGGGAGCCATGCCAGATTTTGCAGAGAGGAGATGCTCAGAGAAACGGCCCAGGTTTATACTGCACTCAATTATCCATATGGCACAGACAGTGACAGCCTCCTGTTGTCCCCTCTTCACACACATACTGCCCTGCCAATGTGCCTGGGGGGGTTCAGTCTGCACTAATGCGCACATTTTTTAGAACACCCCATTGCTTGTGTAGTTTATATTTGTGGTGCATATGACATCAAACCACTGTAACTGAAAATGAGTGATTGTCTAATTTATTGACACGTGCAATTCATTTAAAATAGAAGCCACAAATGGGAACACGCATGAGACTTTTTAGAAGTTGTTTAAGATGCCTAATTAAAGCACAAAATGGTCTTAACATTTTCACACGTGAGTGCCTATTGTTTCCATGTCACTGATTTGCTGACGGCAAATTGAAATTCTCACACCCTGAGGTTTTCATGCAGGTAGGTATATAAAGGATATCAGTGACACATCTTGAGGTGTTGTAATGCATTTGCACAGTGCAGAACACCTCATTAGATGAAAAAATAAAATAACATGTTTTACTCATGCATAAAGGTAAACCCTGGAAGGTGTGCAAATACAACTAAATGCAAGTCTTTACAAATGTATTTTTAAGAAGTCACTGCTTCTGAACCCTAACCCAATATGACCTCTGTAGCCACATTCTTGGCATACTGTAATAGTTTCAGTCAACCGTTTTAATGAGTACCAGTCAGCTCCAGATACCTTGCAGTAAGACTTAGTAAATCAACATAACAGGCACGTACAGAACCCCATCAGTATCACACATGACTCTCTTTATGTATTTAACCCCCAGCTTCAGGGGTTCAGTGTTAGAATGTCCTGGTTCGGGTTAAGGTTGTGTTTCAGTTTGGGAGGGCACCCCCACCCCTCGCCCCTCACTTCCTTTCCGTTACACGTTTGCTGAATCTTCCCGACATGATTTATTTAATATAATTCCTAATCAGTTTGGGTTCATACCACTTCTTCTCTCTCACTGTAGTGCTTCATTCCCTCGAGCGTAATTCAATTTATTCAACACAGAGATTATTCTGCTCTTTTTTTTCTCTCTCTCTCTCTCCCCTCACTTTAACTCTGCGCAGTGTTTTGTACTTGCCACAGTGATGGAGACCTGGGGATGGAGTTATTTCAAGGTCAAATGCAGAGCTAGCAGTGACAATGCACAGCTTATCATTGGCCAGCGCACTTCTCCATCTCAAAACTGAGTTCTCATAAACTTGATTAAAGTACCCCAGGATTGACAGCTATTTGCCACATGATAACCCATAATCACTATGATTGAATACAGTGTGCTTTCTCATGTTAGGGGCGGTTTAGTGCTCTGATTACCTATTGGTGTTTTGGGGTACTGGTACCCCCAGGGGAAAGGGTGTGCAGCAAGAAGTTACCCAGCGATCCACTCTCTCGCAGCCTGGAGGAAAGATCTCTTTATTGCAGTGTAAAACCAGGTAAACCGTTTGGATCACGGGATTCGTAGCGAAGCTGCAGATAACAGTTGCAAACTTTGATATAACTCCGGGCGACCAAGTCGTTCAGTTCTGACTGTGGTTACCTCACGCAGAAAAGAGAGCCCTGTGATCGTGGATGAGCGCAGAACGAACCAAGAACGTTGTCAAACAATCAAGCACAAAGTCGAAATGTTGTGCAGTGGAGAAGGCGGGAGGGAGCGGGGTAGTTGAAAGAAATTTATTGGAAAGCCCACACACGCAGACTCTCAGAATCCTAATGAAGTGAAACCAGGGCTGGCGATGATGACTAAGGAGCCTTACTCACCTCTGAGTGGGCTGCAGAAACCCAAGTTTCAAAGGCTTTAAGTTAAAGCAACACAAAGAAATCTCCTTCCTTTCCGATTTCCTTGCTATGCTGCATTAGCTTTGCACTGGTAATGAGATAATGGCAGTGTGCGGAGGGGGGTGTGTGGGAAGATGATGGGACTGACACCCCAGGTGGAGATGTCTAGGGTGGGTTGGTGATGACAGGGTGCCCCTAGTTTTCTTGCTTCTTGACTTCTTTTAATGAAGACTGTATGTGTGTATATATATATATATATATATATATATATATATATATATGAGAGAGAGAGAGAGTAAGAGAGATTTAAATAGGAATAAATGAATGTAGTTGCCATGGCATCAAAAGCCTGTAAGTACCTCCACTGTATGTTTTCAAACACACTTTCCGTTGATAAAAGGTATCTTAAACATACTGAACCGTTGGGAACCGTTGTCTCTCTAGCATTCATTATGACAGTGCTAGGATTCTTTTTAGACCTCAATCTCAATTTTATGTCGATGACAAGAAAAAAAAAACACTTAATAATCTCTGGTGACCTCATCACCACAAGCGAGAAGTAATATCCCCAAGGACCAGCTCGGGGAACAAGAGAAAATAATAGGACGCTCTTTCAAGAAACCGATTTTTCCCCAGCAAGTACGAAAAAACAAAAAAAACAAAGTGCATTCTGCTAATTCCAATATGTAGATTTAGCAAAATCCAAAGCAAATCCTGAGTCTGGTAATTCCCTCTGTGTGGGGAATGGTTTCCTAAATCGGTCTTGGGTGATTGGATTGAAGAAGGTGGTGCTTCCTCCTGTATGCAGCCCTGCAGTACCTGTAATAACTCCAGACACAGTCGGGGGAAATTCACTCCAGTGTAGCATCTTTTTTCTTAAAAATGGTGGTAATGAGGTTTTGGAGTAAAAGGCTTTGTGAATTCCCTCCTTTCAGTCAAACTCATAACAGTTTCTGCAAATATAACATACTGGAAGAGTCCTAAACTGAAGGCTGTTAGTCGAAGGACAGCCTCTTTAGCCAAGAGAAAACAGAGTTGTCCTTTTGACCCAGAACATTTCCGAGATTACCAAGACATCGTTCTTTAAATAAGAAGGGCAGGGTGCCAGAGAAGCAGATGAATACCGTGGAATTTTGAGTTTATGTTGAACTTGAGGTTTGGGGGTTGGCAGACGTCCAGGCAAAACAAACTGGGATACATACAGCACTCGGTTGGAAAAAAACATTGTTGGAAGAAACACAACCGCTCCCTACATGCGTCTCAACAAGGCTGATACATGTGGCAGGGCAAAAATTCGCACTGGAGATGGAATTACCCACAAACCACAGATCAAAGCTCCCATGCCACGCTCAACTGGCAACTCAAGAGCCAACCGTTTTACAAGTTTCCCACAGTGTATCTGCAGTCGTTCGTTCCAGTTCCCGATGCTTTTTCCTGTGCATTCTCTGCGGCTCATTGACCACATTCACAGTGTTACCCACTCTTTAACGATGCGTAATGCAAAATGCAAGTTTACACAAGATTATTGTATTCCTTATGCTCGCAACTGCTTCCTTATCTTCATTTTAGACACCCATGTTTCCGGCTGATTTCAGCGTCGCTGTTTTACATTGTGTGTAATTGCAGTTTATCAAGAGACGTCACTGGGCTTAATTAACAGCAAACCCGCGGCACTAGTTTCCCATCACTGGGAGTGTTGACAGCCGGCACCTGCTGCTATTGGCAGATCTCTGAGTGGAAGCAGACTCAATAACCTGTACGAGTCTGCATTTAAAATCCCATTCACAGCACACACACACACACACACACACAGATCTCTGTTCATAGTGCTGTCAGGGAGCTTTTCTCAGAAGCTATTTTAGGTTCACCTGTTTTCAGATCAACATTAGTTATTCCGGTGCCCACCTTCCAGGTTTCACTACACCGCTGAATGTTTTTGTTTGTTTTGGTTACACTTTACATTGAGTGTCTCTAATTACTGTGTATTTACATGGTAGTTACTTAGTGAATACATGTGCACGTCCGCATGATTACAATGTTATTATGCGTCATTACAATATACTTTATGTGTAAATATGTTTGGACGATATAACCCTATCCCTATCCCTAAACCTAACCCTATCCCTAAACCGAACCCTTTTCTGATACAATTGTGTACCTACAAAAGTGCAAAAAGATTTGCACATGAAGTACATTGTAACAATGCACGATAACATTGTAATTATGTGTAAGTACGCCTGTATTTACTGAGTAACTACAATGTAAAGTGATACCCTTTTTCCTTTCTTACACTGCAGCATCCCACAGCGACTTCATTTCCACGCTCCTAATGTTTTATGTATTATTTTTTTTTTTTTTTTAATGGATTGTCGTCTTTTTCTGTTTCACAGCTCGAAACCCAAGAAGAGAAGAAGCGTTTCGAAGAAGGCAAAGTCCGATACCTGCAAACGAAGGCCAAGAGACAGGCGGAGCAGGAACGCCAGCAGTGAGCTTTCACCCGGCGGGGACAAATCAAGACATACAGCATATAACCCTTCCAGAAGAAAAACAGCACTGAAGAGAAACCGTATATCACAAGCAACCAGAATACCGTGTCAGTTCTACCTGAAAAAGTATTGTTTTATTATTAAGTGTGCATTGTGTCTCGGTGCAGTATACCAAAGCATATACATGTGTATTTAACAGAAACAAAACTAAATGCTTTATCTTATTTCATCTTAAAAGTATGTTTTATTTTTAAAGGCTTGAACCACTATGTGCAGAGTATTTAAATTATATGTGTTGTGCCACATGGAAAAATAACATAAATGCTACCACCTTCATAAGGCTGCATTGACTCCTTTGTGTCTGGTTTACTGATTCATTAATGAAGGTGGTGCTGTAAGTGTAACCAGCCAAGTAACAGGAGATACCATTATTAATACCTGTACTGCAAACAATTACTTGTTGGTTTGTACCCTTGTAATATCACAACATGAAAAGTATCCATTGTGATACCATTCTAGCAATGGCAGCCGGTCAGTCACGTACCAATGTAGCTGCTCTGGTGCTACCATTTCCCTCAAGGCATGTACACTTGTGCCACGGACGATTTGGTAAGGGTTGTGCGTACAATTGCACATAATTTAAATGTCTGGATAAAGATCTTACCGCCGAGGAACAGACATGGTTCAACCAGGACCATATCTCTCTCTCCTCTTTCTGTGCTTGAAAGCTTTCAAATATCCAACCTCTGAATACACCTCAATAGTTCATTTTAGAGTTTGGATATCATTAACACACTGTTGCATTTCTGTTCCAAAAAAAAACTTTTTGTGAAGACTGGTGATCTCTCTCTCTCTCTCTCTCTCTCTCTCTCTCTCTCTCTCTCTCTCTCTCTCTCTCTCTCTCTCTCTCTCTCTCTCTCTCTCTCTCTCTCTCAGTTAATCACTTCTGAGTTCTTTCCCAGTGAACAGTGGCTTGATAACAGAAGTAAAATCCGTAATAAATTGAGAGACATGGCTTCTGCCTGGAGCACTGGAGCATCAATTTGAATGAATAATGGCTGCTGTCTCTAGAACTTGGGAAGACTCCGGGGAAGGGAGATATAAAGATGTTTGTGTTTACCAATTTATAGCCCTGCAATCTTTATGACATGGACAGGGATCCATGAAACAGCTTGCATTGGAATGCAGCTGGGATTGCTGTAGAAAACATCATTTTTCTTCTTTTACCCTAAAGCACCTTGTTACCCCCTTAGGTGCAGTTTGAATGGTGGCAGGGACAGAATGCCCCCCATTTTCTGTTCCCGCAGACATCAAACAAAATAAAATTTAAAAAATCAATTAAAAACACTCAGCCCTCCTCCATCCAAGGACAGAAACACAGAAACAAGTCTGTGTAATCAAGAACAGTAGCATATATCATAACAAACAGTGGCTCCCGAGATAAAATGCCAACAGCTTAGCCAGGCGTCTGTACCGTGAAACAAAAAACGTATTTACAATCCGTACATTGAATTCCTGCTTCCTGCGGGGGGGGGGGGGGGGGGGGGGGCTACTTGTTGGAGTCGCTGGGTAGCTCTCTTGTTAAACAGAGAGAGAGAGAGAGAGAGAGAGAGAGAGAGAGAGAGAGAGAGAGAGAGAGAGAACGTAAGAGAGTCTAGGGACTGAGCAGACAGCAGGTTTTGTTTCTCCTCGAAAGTTGTAGAGATCTGTGCTTTCATTTGGTTAAGGGCTGATGCACCCAGATGAAGCATCTGCAATGAGTTCCCTTTCAAATTTGAAAGATCCACTTCACCAAACTGAGACAGAGAGCCTGGAGGAGAATGTGAGTTATGGTGGTGAAACCGACCCTGCCTACCAATCAGCACAGTTGCTTTGAAGAGGTTTCTTTCAGAGACTTTCCTTGCAATTATCACCCTGAGGAATCATCATTTCCCAGGAAGCTTGTAGCTACTCAACAAGGGAGATGTAACACTGCTACAATTACAATATGATATATATATACATATATATAGGGAGCACATATTATATTACACATTCTACAGCTATTACCTGCTGGCTGGCAGAAATCAGACTTCTCTTGGGATTCCATGTCAGAACCTTGAATTGCATTGAATTAGCTTGACCCCACACTAAGTTAAACAGAAGCTGCTCACAGTCTGCCGTGTTTAAAAATAGGCTCGCTGTATACAGTAAGAGCTGCGCCGGCCAATTCTCTTCACGGTACCACTGTACAACCAGCCGCATCCCTAGCATGCTGTTACCCTGAGTGGGTGGTGTAGGACTTCAAAAGAAATGATTTGGCAGAAAGTGAGCTACCGCAGATGAAAAAAAAAAAGAGAAAAGAAAGAAGGAAAATAAAAGCAGCACTGGTGTGGACGAGATTTGAATGGAATTGCTCATGGCAAGCATACTATTGCTTTTCTTTTAAATAATATGCAGAATCGGGCCAGACATAGAAATCTCAGCGCTAGCTGTAGCTGCACTGGAAGGAATATATTTCAGCCTTGCTGTCTGTATCTCCCTGTGAATTCCATTAGGTCTGGGGGTTCTATAAACCCATGCAACAAGAAGTAAAACCGGGGAGCACTGTGTATTAAAATCAAACTGGCACATCATCAATTATGTCTTATCAAATTAAACATATTCTCTGTTCATTGCATTAATGCTGGGGGGGGGGTTCCAGCTAAAAAAAAAAAAGGCTGAATAGTATTTTCTTCATATTACTTTCTGTCTGTAAAATTGTATTTATGCATGGACAGTAGCATGCAAATGTAAAACACCTCCTTGAGTCTGTTGTTTTGATCGTGTGTATCAAATCAAACCACCATACCTGGAAATCTTGGAAAATGTTCAAAAATAGGCAAATTAGTGCTTGTCTAATTTGATTGATGACTTCAATAGGCCACACATGCAATTCATTTAAAATAGTAAGAGAAAGGGAACACAGAGCCACACATGATAAAATGCATGAGACTTTTTAGACGCTGTGTAAGACACCCAATTAAAATGCAAAGTGGTGTAACATTTTCACACAAGCGTGTTTCTATATCACTGACTGCTGACTGAAAAATAGAAATTCTCACACCCAGACGTTCTCATGCAGGTAGGTATATAAAGGATATACATTACAGATCTTGAGGTGTTGTAATAAATTTGCACACTACTGTATGTATAGCACAAAACTAGGAGATTTTAAACGAGGCAAGAATGACTGTATTGCAGGATAAAAAACAATTCCACTGACAAACCTTTGCTGCTGGACCATGATTTTAATTCCCCATCTGTAAACAGTCTCATGTTTTGTTTGCCCCCGTTGCTGTGATCTGAGATGGCTTGCCAGCATATTGTCTCTGCTTCCAGCACTCCAAATCTACCTGGACACAGCAAGCATTTCCAAACAGTGGGGTCTGATTTAATGAGTTGAAACAGCAGCCGATCTCAGCACTGCAACCTTTAAAACCTGTTTTCACTGTATTGCATTGTATTTCCATGTTGCTACTAATGAAGGTCATTGATTGATTTTAAACAGATCAATCACATCATGCAATACTGCACCCCAGTTTCGACCAAAATCCACTGGATGGATTTATAATACACGATACTGGTATGGAATATAAAGGTTATTTTTTTTTTTTTTTGCACAATAGAATGTTTTTTTCTTTAGTTTTTTTCTTTGCATGGTTTGGTACCTGATTTATTGAACAGAGGTCTCATGATTACAAGAGGAAATAAAGGCACCTAGTTTAATTAAACATGCAACCTGGCTCTTTGTTTGTTTTTTCTTAGTGTTTGTTTATTGCTGCCCGGGAGGGGAGTCACATCGATTGTGTGTGTCCCTCTATGTCAAGCAGGCAGTCATTTAAAAGACTGATGAGGCTCACTGGAAGTAAGAAACCCACTAGAGATGCCTTTGACCAAAAGAGATTCCTCTTGTTTTGAGTAACATGACATCTTCACCTTTACGTTCTGAATAAACTCATCATGGGCATTACAAACAATTTCAAAAAGAATAAAAACCTTTGGGACCCTAATCAATCGATATAAAAGGAGGCGGTTTCAAATGCTGCAGTCATTTAAAAGCATTCAAATTGGACGAACCTATGGTTTACAGTCTGTGACTTAAATGCACCGCATTTGATTTGCAAAACCTTAACGAACAAAGCGCCCTGTTTTAATTAATCAGATCAGCCATTACTGACATCATCTGAACAAAGATCCCTTATGAATTGATGGTGTGGTATCTGATCTTGCATCTCTGCAGTCGTTCAATGCATCCGACCAGAACAGGGAAAGAAATTGAATTACACTTTTTTTTTTTGGGAGTCCTTTGATAGCGCTGTGTGCTTTTCAAAATGTTCTCCTCTCACAGTGTGAATGAAATGTGTGGCGGAGAGATGGAGAGGTTCACAGGAGAATAGTAATTCTAATGGACTTTCTTACAGATAGAGTGAGTCAGGCCCGGTCCTTCCACTGCAGAATCAGAATCCTCAGGATCTCCCAACGCGGCAGTGTCCCTCCTTTGTGTTAAGAAAGTAAAGACAGGCTGCCTTTAGCCCTGGGAATGAGTGGGCTGGGATTCTTCCAGGTCAGCGAGTCCTCTTTGAAAAAAAAGGCCTTTCTTTCTCTGATACTTCAGGACAAAATAATAATACGAAAAGGTAAAAAGAAAAACGTGAAATGGCATGATAAGGAAGAAGACAGCCAAAGACAGTTTTTTTTTCCATTTACCTGGCACTAGCGTCTTTAAGGGGTCATTGTAAAGTCTCAGTTAAAAGTAGACTCACTCATTTTTGGGGCTTTAGTTATTCAGGGCAAAGAGCTATCTACAATGTCTGAGCTACAGTGCAGCCCAGCATTCTCCCTGGTTACAGCAGACTAGAGAGAGACGTCTTGTAATCTTTCAACACGACGCAGGCAGAACACTAAACTAGAATACAAAAGTGCTTGAAAGAACAGTCGCTGTAATGATCTGCTTGTACTGCCCCTGCTCTGTCCTAATAATTACAGAACATGATAGGGTCTATTCAGCTGCTGTAATACCACCACTGAGATGATTTCATTGTCTGCACCTTGGCTGAGAAAAACATATAACGGTGCATGTGAGTCTCTTTAGTGAAAGTGTTTGCAAAATTTTTGAAAATGGCAGAGGCAGACTTTTTTTAAAAGGATTGTAATATTTAGATGCGACACAGTTTAGATCCATTGAAAAGACACAACGGTTTGCTCTGAAGAGCTTTTTGGTACATTATTTAAATATATTCCAAATTTATTATGGGACACAGTGAGGTAAGAAAGGGGGTTAGCTGCACATTTCATTGAAACATTTTTACATTGCAAGTTAGTACTGTGGTAGATCAGTTCAAATTGAAATGATTTAAACAGGTCTGATTGCTTCGTTATGCAAGTGGATCCTCTGACGTGTGACCTAAACAGATAAACGTGCATCTCACTCTTCAAGTCTATTGGATTAATTGTCCGGATGCAGTGCAACATAGCGTCAAAGGTGATCACATTTCAAAATGGACTTTTGCTGTCGATACAGAGGGGAGAAAAAAGCATTTAAAAAAAAAAACCCCGAAGGAGAGATCATCATCCAATCTGTCAGTGCAAACCCAACTGTGAAATAAAAAAAAATGAAAGAAAACGAAATGAAATTCTCCATGCTGTTCTTCAACAGCTAACAACATTGATTTTTGTATAAGTATTTCTAAAGCAGAACAACAGTAGTAATAACTGTATCCACTAACTGATTCAATAGCAATTTGTTTTGTGAGACGCACAAATACAGAGCCCTTGTTTGCACACACACGTCAAGATAGAATTGCTTGCAAAACCCTGAGCTTTGTCCCTGATAATCCTCGCTCATCGGACTGCAGAGTGATTGTATTTTTCCAGGGACGCTGTGCGTTCACAGCGCACTCCTCACAGCTCTCTCAATACAAACATTTTAAAATGGCTGCAATCAATTATAAAATGTTTTTCAGAGATTTAAATGCATATTGGAAAAATAATTAACCATTCAAAATATTTTGGGGAACATTTTATAAATGGGGATGTTAAAAAAAAAAACCCTGAAGATTATGGCTTAAATCAAATTCTTAATCACTTGCTTAAATCAGTTTTGCATAGCATACACCACCCCCCGGTGTCTGAATGTTGTATTTGCAGCGAACCTGAACAGTCTGCATCGCCTATTTGAAATGCTTGCAGCTGTTGCATTTATTTATTTGAACTCTGCTGGCGTATTCTCTTTGCCAGCATCACCCACTAAAACGGTACCTCACGTAAACTTTAAACACATGCAAAGAAGAAAAAAACTCAAACTGAAATGACCATTAGAAGGATGAGTTATTTTGGCTGAGATATAAATAGGATAAGATAGACAACAGAGCCGTTTAACATTCACCAAGTAAGCCGATGCTGTATTAAATATTGGCCTAACGACAGTGAAGCTGCTCTGCAGTATTGATTTTCAAATACCATTACAGTCAAACAGCATTCATTCTATCCCCACTGGGTTTGTGTTTTGCCTACGCAGTAAGCTTGAGGCATACAAGTCTTTACTCCTATTGAGAGACTGCAAAGGGTGTTACAATGCTACATGCCACACTGCATGCAAGGCTGGAAGAACTACTTTGATAGTATGAAAAACTATTATAATACATTCACCTCGACGCGAATCCCTATTCAAGCCCTCTAAAATAACACGCCCCCAGATATTATAACATCAAGTCTACTATAATCTCTTCTATTGACCAAATTGAAGTGCTGTGCATATCTGTTGGTTACATCTTCCATTGTAATGTATGGTCGTACAGACACCCACCATAACACTGTCAATGGGCACTGTCCTGGGCACCCTGAACTCATCAGATGTGCACAGTTTTAAATGTGTCCAGCCCGTGTATATTTTGTCGATTTTAAGACATTAATGGGTGTTTCAGTTTTGCATCTTAATTATCATTTATTTCTTAGCTGACGCCCTTATCCATGTCGGCTTACAATTGTTACAAGATATCACATTATTTTTACATACAATTCCCCATTTATACAGTTGGGTTTTTACTGGAGCAATCTAGGTAAAGTACCTTGCTCAAGGGTACAGCAGCAGTGTCCCCACCGGGGATTGAACCCACAACCTTTTGGGCAAGAGTACAGAGCCCTAACCACTACTCCACACTGCTGCCCTAAATATTGGAAAATATCTGAAAATATTAACACATCAAAAAATAGTCAGTAAAAGGCTATTTTAACCGATCACTGTGCAAATATGCATCTTTCAAAACCTAATTTTACACCTCAGTTTTCCCAGATGCGAGACTAAAGCATCATTCACATCTTTCCTGTTCATCTCCCTGATGATAATAATGTTGTGTACGTAGCAAGAGGCACACTTTCACGCTGCACAGCAATCCTGACCTGATTTTCTCATTGATTAGTATGTTAAGCATGTAGCTCGCAGCCTCCGAGGAATACATGGTACACACCTCTTAACCTTGCAGAATCCAAATTAGGACCAGTATCCTTTACAGTGATGTTTAAATTATCGAAATGAGTTGGGCATTATGAAGGGGACACCTGTGTTGTGAACAAAAGCATCACAGCTGTTTGTCATCAAAACCAGTCACAAGTTACACTGGAAACCAAAAGTGGCATGGAAACATTCAAACAGTCATTTGAACCCCTGCTCAGAATGTTACTAATAATTGCTGAGTTTTACTTTTTCATAAGTGTGGGGTGATATATGCAATTTATATTACTAGGGAAAATGGTTGATAATTGGAATTTTAAAAAAAGAAAATGGACATGGAAAGGATGGCGAGTCTATCTGTGGGAATTAATTAAAATTTGAGTTAAAAATAGAGGAGACCCTTTCGAAAGAGACAGCTAAAAGTGTTTGGATCCATCGCAAAAGCGCCTCATAGACATTTAGAATGAACACAAATGGAAAACGGAGCCCGAAATCCATTACTTTTTTTAAATGAGAAGATGAGATAATTAAATACAATTAACATATTCGATGTGCTGTTTCCATTAATCCTGGATGTCTTTACTGACCATAAAACATAAGGGGTCTATTTTAATGATCTAAACCATGGCAGATCTAAATGCCACCACTCTGTAACTCTGCATACATTTATATGTACTCAACTACATTAAATAATAATACAGAAACTAGGTCTTTCAAAAAATCAAGCTTACTTATTTTTTGTGGTGGCAGTATTGGGAGCCCCAACGTTTTGATCATTAAAATAGAGCCCCTCTGTACCCAAAACAATATAAGTAAAAGAATCATTGCAAAGCTATGGTAGCTTGTGTTGTTTAATTCTAATTCAGTGTCTCAAGGCTTTTTACTCCAAGTGGACATGCTCAGGACAATTTGAGTAAAACGATTTGAGAATCCGCCCATGCCTTTGTAACATTTACAAAAAACCAATCCTTTCAGCAGATACTGCGACACTGCGATGATAACTTGGTCTCCGTTGGTACCGAATGGGACAGCTCCCCCTCTGCAGGACTGTTTGGATCATGTTGGACCTGGCCCATGATCCAACTGGTTGGTTGCTGCAATTGCATGGCTCCAGCACACAGTGTCTCAGCAATGTGGAAAGCTAACTGTGACCCACAGTCCTTCAGTGCTGCATCCTCGGTGGCTCTATCCACCCTATAATATATATATATATATATATATATATATATATATATATATATATATATATATATATATATATATATATATATATCACTGCTAGCATATATAGTATCTGATCAAAGCATTTCACGCGTAGAAAAACAACCACAAAAAAGATCAACCATTGAAGATGCTACAAAAAGATTCAAGTGACAAAGGGTCTGCTTAATTAGAATGTGGTACAAAGACAAGCATTATCTCTTTATATTATGCAGATTAATTCGTTGCATGGTTTATCAGGCTTCTTACAAGCTCAATGGAAGAAGCGATGTTCAAAGACAGTTCCCGTGAAATTTAAATGACTGCCCTTGGACAAAGTGACCCATTAAAACCTCTGACCCTTAACCGGGTTGTGTGAGTCATACTGAGATTCGCCTGCTTAAGAGGTGACATGTTTTATACCCCGGTACAGCATGTACTGCTAGCGAACCCCACTCCTTCCTGAGTCGGATCAGACCTCCGCAGTCAACAGCCAATCTAAATAAAAACCCTTCTTACCACCCTAATGAAATGATCTCTGATTACCTCTGCTGTCAACAAGCTTGAGTCGCTTTGCAACACAGAGACAGAGAGGGGGAGAGAGAGGAGAGACGGACGGAGAGAGAGAGAGAGAGAGAGAGAGAGAGAGAGAGAGAGAGAGAGAGAGAGAGAGAGAGGGGAGAGAGAGAGGGGGAGATGGAGAGAGAGAGAGAGAGAGAGAGAGAGAGAGAGAGAGAGAGAGAGAGAGAGAGAGAGAGAGAGGGAGAGTATCAGTTTCCAAGAACTGGCAAAATCTACGCATCCAATTGAATCCGTCCTTTTAATAAAAAGTACAAACGTAATAAACTCTAGCAATGACAAGCGAATGGATGTTACCTAATTTCATTTCAGCGTGGAAGATACATAATAATAATAATAATAATAATAATAATAATAATAATAATAATAATAATAATAATAATAATAACAGCTAAATATGCACGTTCATTATCTAAAACGTATATACCGTGTTCCTAAATTACGCTGTAATCATACATGCGGACAACAATACAGAGTGTAGGTCATAGCTACACGAAGAAAATAACTGCAGCCGTTCGTTTTGTTTATCTGCTCATCTCAAGGTGCTAATCAAGGCAGCGGCAGTGCATCAGTCGCGCCTATAAAATGCTCCTTAGCTTTTGCCTATAATAAGCATGCGCGTCAAGAGATCTCCCAACCCCTTAAGATAAAATAAAGAATAATATTGCATCGCTGTAGCTGCTGAGAGACGGAGCTATGCACACAACATCCACAAGGGGCGAGGGAGAGAGAGAGAGAGAGAGAGAGAGAGAGAGAGAGAGAGAGAGAGAGAGAGAACACGGAGCAAAGAAACCACAACCTTGTCATTACAGTCTATAGCAACTGCAACACGATGTTCTTGGCGATCCATTTATTTATTTCTGTATGTTTTAATCTTTTTGTATGTTTTTAAATATATATATTATTATTTATTCCAATTGCATGCCCCTATACAATGCTGTTCATTTTAAGCTTGGTGCGACCGAGGAGCAAGGGGATACGTCGTTAAAGGCAATAAAGGTTGAACTTTATAAATCTAAATGGGAAATCAAGCTGCGACTAGCATCGCCCACCAGAGACTGAAAGCTCCATGCAGGTCCCAGTCCGTGTCTTCGCCCAGTGGTCTGGAATGCAGGGGCTGCTTTTGACGATCGGTGCATGCAAACAGGAGCCGGCGTTTTTAAAATAAAAATACATATATTTTGGGAGATTTTGGATATTCTGCCGTCGAGGAAGCTTTTTGAAGAGGTACAGTGTTTATTATTATTATAAGCTGTACTGTTGTGCTCCGGACATATTTTGGACGGGTGATAATCATTTAATTTCAGTTGCACTTTCAATGCAAGGTCGGCAGGAATGTGCCTACATGTTTAATAGCACACTGGTTGAATTGAATGTGCATTCAATAAAAACTGCCCGGTCATATGATAATGTTTGATATCAGATGCATGTTTTTGATTGAACATTTTTGAAGATTTTACGTTCAGTTCTTTCACATACTCACAGCTTTCGGTATAGACTTATGTATAGACGGCTGACGGTTTCCAGAACACTGGAATTCTAGTTTTGGCTATAGGGGCAAACTTGAACACTGTGGACAATCCAAAAAGACATTTTTATCAGCAGCGTGTTTCAAAACTTGATGGAAGCAGGCTAGTATTCTGAATACTGCAAAGTGGAAGTTAACATGTTCTGTAAAATCACCTTATCACACGAAGGCGTGCAACCTCTGCCCCACTGTCGAGTTAAGAATAACAGATGCAATTATGATCGATTTTCTATAGATTACTGGTAGAACGCAAGAACTCACTAATCAGTATTGAATTATACTTCCGCAGAATGCGCGTTATCTTTGTAATAAAGCATGCAAATCTGCATCTAACCTTTGATGCAAACCTGGAAAATACGTTCATTTGGACGAACTTCAGCTTCAGTAGCACCCGATTATCTTAATGCGTTTCTGGTTTCCAACACAGTATCATTTGGCTACATATGCAACTGCTTCCTCATAATCTCATTTCCTGGTTACTTATTTGGGTTCGAAGTGAAAACCTTAGCCGGCAACTCCGGGGTAAAAACGAATACGTGCGCCAGCCAAGGTGTTCACGTGTTGTTGTTTTTTTTTTTTTTTTTTTAAAAAAGGTCCTTTCCACGCGCTCTCCACGAATATTTTTCTCCCTTGTCTTGGTCAATGAAATGTGTCCGCTCGCTGAAGCGGCACTTCAATTTACTTAAAATAAGCAGCCACGCGTAGCAGTGGGTGCATTATGTCATGTTGCAATGCTCTTTTGTAGCTACAACCCACCTTTACTATGCAGTCCGTGTTGCTGCCACACCAAAAGATTAGACAGTTTTCAATTTTCCTATACAACCCATTTGTTGCAACCGGACTTCAGCGGTTCATTTTTTTTTAATTACCTGAAACTAGAGTATGAGGAATGGAAATTAAAAAAAAAAAAAAGCCATTTCAGCTTCACTAGCAGAAGGCCACACCACACCAGTGCCCAAGCACTCCGACGCTCGGTTAAACGACGGAATAGCTTCCCGGCTTCTCTTACTGTGCTAGCCCTCAGCATGTGTTGACGTTTTGAAAATATTCTTACCTTGCCGTTGACTGTTTTTTGATCATCACTGAATTTCTTCCACCTTTTACAGTTTCACAAAATGTCAGCCGACGTCTGCCATGGTAACCACGTTGTAAATGCTGCACGTGAGCAGCGATTGGGAGAAGCTTCAGTTTTAAACGCTAGTTGACAGGATAGGACCGAAACGGTTTGTTTTGCCTTTCATTTTCCCCCATGCCTGTGGTATACTCTGTAGCCCATTCTTTGGCCCCTGTTTTTTAATTGCGTCAGCACACATATCCTCAGTTGCCCTCCTTGGTATTCAGATAAAAGCACTTGAGGCATCTCTGAATAACAATCTGCTTTATTGTGTGGCGCTCCTAACTTTTCCAAAGCAATTGCTCATCAGTAGATTACTGGATGTCTTGAGTGTCCAGCCAAGAAATAGCTGCGTTTTACGACATACAGTAATATAAGGCGGGTCCAATGTGTGTGTGTGCCATACTTTATAAGGTGTATAACCGCTGCAGTACAGTAACGGTACAGCAGAAAGACAAGGGTGGGTGCTGTATTGGTGTACAGCTTAGGTAGCAGTCTGTGTTTTGGCTGTAGGAGCTTGCTCAAAGATAACCTAGAAACAAGAGTAAGCAGTCCCCCAATATGCTTAATCCTTCAGTTAAATTGGGGCTCTTTTACATGCAGCAATGCTCCTATACACGGCACACTTTAATTCACCCTTCGCAACAGTCTAAGACAGTTCTTGTGTCAATATCTATCTGTGTAAGCCAACACTGCCTGGTAAAGAGGGTCTGCTATGACTGTGACCCAGTCCGGCACTCAGCAATTATTAATAGGCTGTCTGTTTTGACAGTGTGATACAAGACTGCTTTACATCGTCTCCAAACAGCTTCAAGATCCTCTTTAAGAACAGAATAAACGCACCCAGCCTGCACCCAAGAACAGTGCTTTAACAAGAAGGTTTTTTTTTAATGAGAGAAGTCAAACTTGACAATGAGATTCAAATTTGACATATGCTGGTAAAGCAGGTTCATCGATTACTGTGACAGCCTCTACAACGAGAACATCAGCCCTCCTTTTCGGGAATTAAATAGAATTACTCCGCCCCACCGGGATATATTTGATAGCGTGAGACAGAACAGTAGCTGTCTTTTTCTCATCCTCTGCAATATAACAACATCCGAGACAAGACTATAAGAATGAAAGTCAAGGAATTATGCAGTGATCGAAAGGTCAGGAAGCAGGCGCTGAGAGAATGCTGTATCGGGCAAAATGAATGCATCTCCGACTCAGACAGCTTTGCATAGAAGTCTGCTTTATAGCAGGGATTCCAACTTTGCAAAGCAATTTCTCCTCAATAGATTACTCATCCAGCGAGTAGGTGGAAGCCTGTCTAAAATTAGTTCCCTTATGCAACTTGCACATATTACACTTGATGAGAGAGAGAGAGAGAGAGAGAGAGAGAGAGAGAGAGAGAGAGAGAGAGAGAGAGAGAGAGAGAGAGTTTCTATAGCAACTTTACTGCAAGCCTAAAGATCTCGCAACACCAGCGTCTCTCAGATTCATTTTTCCATCCACACATGTCTTTCAAGAGTGGGCAGAAGGTGTTGCCTCTTCTTTTAAAATAAATGAAAACCTGTAGGGAGGCTCGTAATCTTTAGCCAATTAAAGTGGACGGGACTGATGCCAGAGAAGCTGAGAAGGAGATAGAGAGAGACGATGGGATCTGCAACCCAGAAAAGCAGGTTAAAACAGAGACTGTGACAAAGGAAATAATTGCACATATGAGATCCGATGCCTTTGAGACCAAATAACCAAACACCCATTTATTTTCGTTATGTCTGATTGCCTTTCAAGAAATCTAGTTTACACATGAGTTACTCCAGTAGTCTGGGACAGATAATAACCAATCAGTAGAAAAAAAACTCATGTTCTTCTACTAGGATATTGCATTCCCTGCATTTATAAAACCACTCAAAGTCTGTCTGCGGTTGGAAAGAGTGAGCACAGGAGTAAACTGATTAAGAGGATGGACTTCCATACTGTGCATTCACAACCTCAATGTTCTTTTCCCCATCATATAATTTTGTTGGAATTAAAAAATGCAACAAAAGTGACTTGCCCCATTTTGAGTCATTGTGGTGGAGTCATTATCCTTCCTATGTTGGTTTGCATAAAGCACAACCAATATACTTCAATTCTGATGGACCATTAAGTATATATTTATTTATTTTAAATGAAGCAATGGTTTTTGCGTTGTGTCTGAGTTCAGGAACCAAAGTTATGACCAGAATGGAACTCCCAGTCTAGTTTTCACTGCCCTGGAGATGCCATTCCACTCCAGGTTTAACAGGTAAAATGAGATCATTAACCACTTCAGGATCTGGATGGAGGTCTAATTGATTCAATGAAACAATTTAGGACAGGGTTGGAACAAAGACCATGAGTGGAAGGGCCCTCCAGGACTGTGATTGACCAATGCTGACCTAGATCCATCCAAGTGTCTTAGCACCATTGTGTGAATATGCAAAAGATCTAGATATTGCTATAACTTGCTCTAAGATACAAGTCATGCTTTTTTCTACCCTGTCAAGCCTTTTCATTTGTACTTCCTGTGCAAGAACTGTTTATGCTAGTCATTGATTAATCATTTACAAAGAGGCTGCATCTGCTTGTGTGCCCAAATGGATACAACCCAAGCCTGTGGATTTGGAAAAAGGAAGGCAGTTTCATATCAGCTTCATTATCTCAATAAAAGGGAGCGAGCCTCCTGCAATCTGCTTGGGTTTTAGTGCTTTAATCAGCGCTATTTTAACAATGACAACAGGAGCAGTAGGAAGAGATATAAAACTCAATTGTTTTACAGAGGACCATTAATAACACATACTTTAAAGTGACGGAGAAGACAGGTTTTGCAGAATTTGTAATTAATACAAGAGTTTAATGGAGGTATTAAACAGGTTTAGCGCCAGTGCGTTTCGGCATAATTATTCACAGTGCACAGTGTCAGATTCTGTGTTAGGGAATTTGATGACTGGCACAGTAACATGAATGCACTGTCTGAACATAGCTGCCTGCTTCATTGATGCTTATACAGCAGTGTGCTCATGTATTAGAACACCCCATTGATTCCGTAGTTCCGATTTGTTGTGCATATGGAATCAAACCACTGGAACTGAAAATCTTGGAAATGTGTCAAAGTAGGCGAATCAGTGATTGTTTAATTTCATTGATGACTTCAGCAGGCCATGCATGCAATTCATTTCAAATAGTAAGAGAAAAGGAACACTTAGCCACAAATGATAAAGTGCATGAGGCGTTTTAGAAGTTGTTTGAGATTATTAAAGCACAAAGTGGTCTAACATTTTCACACATGAGTGCCTACTCTTTCTACATAACTGACTGAAAATTGAAATTCTCACACCCCGAAGTTTTCATGCAGGTAGGTATATAAAGGATATACATGACAAATCTGGAGGTGTTCTAATACATGTGCACACGACTGAAGGACTGTATAGCAGTCTGAGTCATTCCTCACATTAACTGTGAGTATTATTTGACAGTCCAAGACTTTGCAAATCTGCAATAAAATTAGGAAGGGCGACAGTTTAAGAGTTTATATGAGGACAGTGTTTAGATCAGCTAAATACTCCCTTATACATTGTGGCATGTTACTTAGACCCACCTCTGTCTTTTTCTATTGTTATCTTAACTATTTAAGTCTATGAAGGAAATTCAGACTGAAGGTTAATTTGTATTGGGCTGAAGGTCATGCAATGGTATCTCATGGTACACCATTATATATGCAAGTCCCCTTCACTTTAGAGATCTAGAGGTTTACAGTCTAGAGGTTTACAGTTTACAGTTACAGTTTCCCATTTAAATATATATTGCAAAAGCTGTTTTTTTAATACATATAACCCTGGCTCAAAGGCATCTAATAATGAATTGAAAATATTACAGGATGCTTTAATATCCTTTGCCTGAAGGCCTATCAGATGTATTGTAATTTATTCATTTGTATGCATGAAATACACATGCTTCAATACAGCAAAACTATGTTTAAATTATGTCGTATTCCTCCAGTTTGTTTAACGCTTGCAATTCTATTCATATTGAAAGCCTTCTTAATTAGCAATATAAATGAATACACTGACCCCTCAAGAGAATACAATGCAGTAACTAACTCTTTAAATTGAGCACTCTAGCGAGAGAGTGACATATGCTGCATTTGGATTATTTGATATAAATCACACAGACTCAGGAAAATAGATTCTTGTGTATGTGTAACAAGGCAGAGGCTGGTTACGAATCGAGTGTCTTAACCACTATGCAAAAGAGCCGGGCTTGTCTGCATTAGTGTTTATTAGAGGTTTTAACCTCCTCTCATCTCACCAGCAGGGGACAGAATCCATACTGGACTGCTTAAAGAAACAACGTGAACGAGTGCATGTACAGATTTAAAACATAGTCATGTCAAGTCGAAAGTTTATCAGATTACAGCCAAATGCAATCCCGTGCGAACGACAAACGTTTGGTGAAAATTGGTGCAAATTGAAGGCAGTTATCATATTCACTGTGCAGATCGTGATGGACGGACAGTTGTCAACATCAATATCAATATCAATTGAATAGACTCCAAGATCTTTTCACCTTTTAATGTTGAAGAAAATCGTCACAGTATATCAAATGCAGTGTTTTTTTTTTATTACTGTAAAAAAACCATATTGTAAAATACATATTACATTGCATTCCCAGAACCGAGAGGGTCAACCTGTGTATTCAATTGGTTTTTCCATTCGTAATTATCATTTTTTCATATTTGACGTCAGTACATTATTATTATTATTTATTTCTTAGCAGGCACCCTTATCCAGGGCGACTTACAATTGTTACAAGATATCACGTTATTTTTTCCATACAATTCCCCATTTATACACTTGGGTTTTTACTGGAGCAATCTAGGTAAAGTACCTTGCTCAACGGTACAGCAGCAGTGTCCCCCACCTGGGATTGAACCCACAACCCCCCGGTCAAGAGTCCAGAGCCCCTAACCACTACTCCACACTGCTGCCCCGCGACACAGTGGTAAACTGGTAATCCAGCAGTCGCATACGCAATACGGTTGCCTTCCTTTGAAAGCAGCAATGAATTATTAAATATGAATATTTAAACCAGTCAGCATTTTCCGTGGGCTCAACCAAAGCACTGGTAACTGTGTATGATGACATACAAACTTTACAGGAGTCAGGTTTCCATGGAAAGACTTCTCCAGATGCCACGCTATTAAAAAACAACAGGAATCAAGCGTCTGTGTCTACCCATACTTTACATGTAGCAATTGGATTATATAGCCTGGTGCAATCTGTATAGAGTTTCATAGCAGAACAGCCTGAACTATTGAATTATTTGATTTGAAAGCCAATGAATTGAGGCTTTCATTGATGTAATTAAAAACAATGTTCCAATGCACCACATTATATGATACCACAACACAGCCCTAAACCTGTTGCTTCAGTACCTGCTTTCACGGAACCCAGTTGGCATTAATCTTGCATGACCGAAAGTTCCGGTATCCTAATGTTACAGTTACGATAGTCCTGTACCCTACCCACAGTGTCCAACACACACCATTAACATCAGTATCAAAATGTGATCTAGGTAGTGCGGACAGGGTATTAGATTAACGCAAAGTCTATCAAGCTAGCCATGAGACACCATGAAGCAAAGAAACGTGACCGTTATTCTCCAGCGAGCAGTGCAATAGACAGGCTATTGTGATGGTAGAGTCTTTGCTCTTCTCAACAAATAGACCAAACCCTTTTTTCTAGACCATTGTTGTTTCCTTCTTGTTTTTTTTTTCCTCTACGCCCAAACACAGTGCAAGCAAAAGGCCATTAGCAGCCTGTGTAGCTGATGCTATCGCTGCTGTAATTCATCTAATCAATGCCTGTTCCTGTCGTCTGCGGAGGTACTTGCCAACCAGTCTCTATGGAAACGTAGCAAGTATATTTACTTTGCACTTAGGAGGGAATATTTAATTGAATATTTTTTCTTCCATCCAGTTGTGTTCTATGTTAGACAAATAAAAGGTAGATCTCTTACCATGTTAACCTTTTTACAAATCATTGCTATATATATATATATATATATATATATATATATATATATATATATATATATATATATATATATATATATATATATATATATATATATATGGCAGCAGTATGGAGTAGTAGGGCAGCAGTGTGGAGTATGGTTAGGGCTCTGGACTCTGGACCAGGGGGTCGTGGGTTCAAATCCAGGTGGGGGACACTGCTGCTGTACCCTTGAGCAAGGTACTTTATCTAGATTGCTCCAGTAAAAACCCAACTCTATATAAATGGGTAATTGTGTGTAAAAATAATGTGATATCTTGTAACAATTGTAAGTCGCCCTGGATAAGGGCATCTGCTAAAAAATAAATAATAATAATAATTATATATATATATATATATATCTTTGAACTGAAGAAAGCACCTGATCCTTATGTACCAGAGAGTATGTTACTAGATTAGATAAGGAATAGCATGCAGGATGGATGCTAGGACTCATGATTCTTGAAGAAAAGCTCTGACTAAGCACAACAAATACAAAACACAAATCATGCAGTTCAATGTGGGTCAGTCTATTTGTTTAGAAATCACTTCTCTTCAATGCAGATCTGAAAACATATTTGCACAGTGCCAGCCCCCGGAGTTGGAAACCTAACTTAATAAAGCAAAGGCTTTTTCAATAATGGGGAGAAATAATTGCATGTATTGGAAATAGGACGACTGCATTACAAAAACACGGCAGCCTGGTTATGTGAAATTGATTGAAAAGGTCATTCAGATGTTTCAATTATGCTAAGGGTGTTCAAGATTCATCATGATCATTGATGGATACAGTCCATGTTAATATGGCAGCAGAAATCATTAGAGTTTTTTTTTTCTTCTGCATGCTGTGGTTCCATAAACTGCAGAATATTGACAAGCATGCAGCACATCTGCTGGACCAAACTAAGCTTGCAGTAAAACCTGGAATGAGGTGAGCTGCTAAGCAATGGGAGTCTTGTTTCTGTTGAGATCTGACTGCGAGCTAGACCATATTACCCTGTGGAAACCATTGCCTTTATCTTAAAATCTGTACACATTGGTCTCAGTAACTGTTCTAAAGTCTGACTATTTTCAGTGTCCCTCCCATCCCCATCCCCATCCCCCTGCAGTTTATTTGCTTCAACATGTTTATTATATAAAAAGCACAGTTCCAATTATCACAAGCAAAGATCAACTGGGATGTTTACAACATTAGCTCTGCAAACTGTGTCCACAGTGCCTCCAGTGTATATTGATGCAACTCTTTTTGTATTTAACACAGTCGTGATTCTTGGTAGTTTTTTTGCCGTGTCCTTGGAGGTCACCTGCTACCAAAGTAAATCCTGTTGTGTTTTGGAAGATCAACATCTAGTCTTCCCCTATATAGAAAAAGACAGCACCAATGCCGGAAAAGGCTTTTCTTCTTTCAAGCACATTCCCTTTATAAATAGGGATCATCGGCATGATGCACACGATGTAACGGGCAGTGCTGTATGATGCTTTGCCGTTACGGATTCTGTCCCCCGTCGGTGAGCTGAGATGAGGTTTAAAGCTGTGCAGCCACGAATGCAGACGAGCCCGGCTCTTTCGCATTGTGATTAAGATGCTCCCTTGCGGTGTGCTGGTTCGCACCCAGCCTCCACCCTGCTACATATATTATAAACTACTAAGCACGAACCTTTATAATTGCAGTGTTACAATACAGGGACCCTGTACATGTTGACAGTTCAACATCACAATTGAATAATACAAACAGTAATCATGGTGCCTAAAAGGCCATTGAACAATCGGTGATGAGAACAGACTTACCCCCACGCCTTAACTGCAGGTCTATGGCTCTGGCAATTCCATGCACACTCTGCCAGTGATGCTGCTGACAGGAACATGCTTTTGAAAGCTTAAACAATTTGCTTCCCCTTAGTGTTACCATGGCAACAAATACCAGGTGTGTGTGCCACTGCAACATTATCGTTCACTGTATAAATGGCAAAGTCTGCTACCAAAATAAACAGATGTGTGGAGGTTTTTTTTATTTAAACTTTTTGTGAAGAAATAGTTTGTAAAGTGAAATATATTTGTGAGACATACCTGTAACATTTTAGTTGAAAAATGCATGGATGTAGACTTGTATGCAAAGAAAGATTACTTTGTTACAAAAAATAAGGTGGTGCAAATATTTGAAAAGGGAACACATGTTAATGAATATTGGTTCCTACGGGGAACGAATGTCTGTAAGGATATCTTCAAGTACAAAGTGCCTTCTATTTGTGCAGATGTGCCATTTGTAAACACCTCTCCAGTGTTTTGGAATAAGGAATTCAATTAACACGTGTGTGTTCGTTTTAAACTCCTTGCATGGGTATAGAGGGAAGAATGTACTGTAGTTAGTGCTTCACATAAACCTTCGGGCACCTTTCAATGCTCTGCCTCATTAAAGTAGAGGATTCATCTCCCTCATTGTGTTATTAAAACAATCACAGAAAGGATATGCTGACCTATAACAAAAACAATATGTTTTTTTGCATTCATTAGCTTGGGGTCATCCCTTGAAAAGTAAGGACATGAAAACCACCTTGCCTCTGGTCCAAAGCACTTCTATTTGTACCCCTGTAACAGAGCACAGGTGCACACTACAAAAACTACACCATGTGTTCCAGGAATCAATTTAATCTAATTGTTACTCTTGGGGGAATCAGCTCAGATTATCTTGCACGGCGCGTGTTCGAAATTGCGACTCTGCTGCTTTCGATTAGAACGGCTTTACATGTATAGTCTGTTCCCTTAGCACTCTGATTCAGAATAATATGGCTTCCCTTTAATGTTTTCTTTTAATGACACTGAAAAGCACTTTCTTTGACTGTATTCTTTGCATTACACAGAGTGGCAACCAGTGGTGATATTGAAGGCTGTTTATTGCAGATCTAAAAAAAACAAGTAATGGGACAGTACCCTGAATTATCTACAGAAGTTGAACTTCTCCTTTTTATACATTGTGCTCCTTTTAAAAATGTAAGCGTCAAGATTACTGCGCTGGTCTATACCCATTACAGTTCCCAGTACCACATTAAAATAATGGCACAAATTCATAATGAATTCAGACTGAATGCCACAGGAATAACATTAGGAGAAATCTGGATATTGAATTTGCATTTTACATTGGGGATATTGCATCTTTGATTACTAGCTTGCCTCAGGCAGATGCTGTCTTGGTTAAACAGAGGGGGAAAAAAAATCAAAAAATGAAATAAAAAACCGCATTGGAACATGTAATGAAGTTAAGCCCAATCGAAGTGCTAGTTGGAGGCTTTCACGCTGACTTGAATTCTTATCCCAGAATCCAGCAGACCGTGGTTCCAGTAAATTACATACGTTCCCATTGGACAAACCTGTAAGCAAATTCAGAAGCTGGTTTTCACTGGAAAATTTTAAAGCATTTATTTAAAGAAGCAGGAACACAATGTTTGGGGAAGGGGAGGGGTGTAGTTGCTCTTAAAGGTGCAGTTCTACACATGGGTCTAAACAGAGTTTTTATTACATACAGTCAAGACCTTTAGCATCACTTCAAAAGGACTGAGCATAATTGGTGACAATGGTAGCAGCAGTTGTTGATGCATTGTTCACCCCCTAGTCTCTGTAAGTTGCTTTGGATAGATATATATCTTTTTTTTTTGCCAAAACCAATTTTATTTCAGAGACTTTAAAACTAAAAATATTACCAACGGATCAATAAATGCTAAATAAATTGTATCACAAAAAATGGTAATTTGTCTAAAAATAAACCCATGAGAATTGTATTCTCTAGGCCTTGTGCATCATTTCACGTCTGATTGATTGCTGCTGTTGGACGGTGTTGGGTTTTCGTGAATTTTAAACACAAGATGATATTGCCACATTACGGCTGTACTGCAATGATTTAGTCGATAAGGTTTTTTTTTAAGTCAAGCAGCAGAATCACAAAGGTCTTCTTTTTTACAATGATCAGCCAGTTATTTTTAACCCATGTTATTGTTCAGCGATAGTAAATTATGCATTCCAGGCTTACCTCACTCACAGAACAAATGACAAGCCCTCTGCCAATTCCTGTACCTCCTTGGTTTGAAATGTCCTACTGCATATCAGGAAATCTCTGATGTTCGCTAACCTGTAAAGCTTGGCATAAACCTAGTGCTGGAGTCTGCACTGGCATTTAGAAATGTGTGTTTTCTTGTTGTCTGTGCGGTGTATGATGAATTTAGTGCTAGATGCCAGCTGCTATCTTGAATTTTCTAGCGGGTCTCTTTTTAAACTGTGTTAAAAAATTTTGCAACTAACCGCTTAACTCCAGGGTCCCTTGACAAGAGGTTCAGCTCCTTTGCACATTTACTTTCTACCCGATGAAGCTCTTGCAATGTTGTAACTGGATTCCTTTGCTTGACTCTCATTCAGGACGGCTCCTCCTCCGCGTACTGTGGCTGGCAGAGGCATTCTCTCCTGCTCCAGGATCACTATGTCAGCAGCCCCCTCCGTCTGGCCCCTGGAGAAGGATCCCGCTGCCCAGTAGGATGCTGGCTCTCGCCTGGTCCCACCTGTCTGCACACCTCATCATCCTCTCATCCATCGGCGCCTCCACGCTCCACCATGAATGATGAGGAGATCCTTAACAACAACGCTGTGGCCTGGCTGGTCTGCTCAGGCGTCTCCATCCTGGCCAACACCTGGGGGATACTGAGCGTCAGCGCCAAGCAGAAGAAATGGAAGCCCCTGGAGTTCCTCATCTGCACCCTGGCCGGCACGCACATCCTTAACATGGTCATCCCCATCACCATGTACTCCGTGATCCAGCTGCGCCGGCAGCACTCGGACTACGAGTGGAATGAGGGACTCTGCAAGGTCTTTGTCTCCACCTTCTACACCCTGACCTTGGTTACTTGCTTTTCCGTCACCTCCCTGTCCTACCACCGCATGTGGATGGTCCGATGGCCGGTCAACTACAGGTATGGGTAAGAACGTGTGTCACTACTACTACCTGTTTTATATCTGTGCTGTGTCTGTCTTGTCGGACTGTAATGAATCTACTACTAGTGGCTGATGAGTTAATACAAGGGTCTCCAACCCTGATCCTGGAGAGCTACGGGCTCTTCTGGTTTACGTTTCAATCAAACTCTCAGTAACTTAATTGGTTAAGATTAACATGGTTCCAGATCTTTATCCATGGATGATGTAAAGACACCCATACAACCTGTAGGATTAGGGCTCTCCAGGACCAGGGTTGGAGACCCCTGAGTTAATAATACTGGCATCAACGTATGACACGTACCGGTCTCTCCACTACAGAGCTTGCTCTTTAGTTGAATGGTGAGACACCTGTCTTTGAACCGTATGGTTTGCTGTTCGCCTCCAGCCCATGCATCTCCATTCAATTAAATGGGCTGAGATTCTGATTCATTACAGGGTGTCTGTGCTTTTCTACACTGTGTTTATTTGAAGCACATTGTGTAAGTAACTGTGCTGTAAATTGCTTCAGTGGAGGTGTTATTTTTATTTAATTTTTGCTTTGTATGTATGGGCGATATTCATAAAACTTGTTTTTTTATCCTTTTTTGACAAATTGGATTAAGCGTATTCAGAAAACCAATTTCTGAAGTGGTTCAAAATGCATTCTAAACTTTCTTGAGTTTTGTGAATCGGGCCCAATATCTGATTATCGTTTTCCTCGTTGTTTGTGTTCCCTTTTCCTTCCAGTACCACCTTCACGCCTCTCCTTGCTGTTAAGTAGTCTGTCACTTGTTTGGGTCTCCCCCAGTTCTGTCCCAGGATTAAAGAGTAAAATTCTCCAAATGCAGTTTTGCGTTTTGCAGGAACGTTGTATATTCTGTGCAAGCTTTAATTGGTCTTGGGAAAGAGACACAGCAAGATAATACACAAACAGCAATGGTCCAGTTGAGCCAGAACACAGCGGAACAAATTTCTACAGGCAGCTCAGACATCTATAGGCAGCTCAGACACTGACACACTGCATTCTGAAAACATGGAGAAAACACTTTGTGGAAATCCTTGTAGAAATTTGATAAATGCATGACCTGTTCTTATGTGCTACTAGAAGTTCAGTATACAAATAAAAAGTGAATTCTTAGGCTTCTAATAATTCTTGTTTAAGTAAAATCTATATTTTAGTGGCGTTCCGGTACCTTCAGATTTAGAATTACACCACTGACATGCAGCAATGCTTCAGGTCTATAACTGCTCGTCCAAATGAGCCAGGCTCTTTCATTGGGCTTGACTCACCTTGTCGACTCCCGTGTCTGTGTTTATAACACTATCAACACATTCAGTATATAGGTTATTATACACTGTAGTATGGAACAATTCCACGAATAACAAGCAACAGGAACTTTGAGAAATATCAGGCATAGCGATCCATTTAGTACAGCAAGCTACTGCACTGCATAGTTCTTTGTGCTGCCCCCTAGCAGCATCGTCATTGAGAATACTTTAGTATTAATAAATGCAACTGAAAGCATGCATGTGCATATTATTATACAGAGCTATTAACATGCAAACTGTGCAACGGTATACAGACTCATTTTAATTACAGGTCTGTATAGTAACAAGTATTTAGGCACCTGTGCGTGTTTCCCGCTGCTGTTATTGAGGAAACGAAAGCATGCCATGTGAAGTGGCAGATGAGGCAAGTTTTCTGCATTTTACAGTACATTGAGAAGTCTTTATCGTTAAAAAAAAACAATGAGACATTGAATTTTTTTATTAGATTCTGCCATTTCTCATCGCAAGTCAAATCCAAATGGAAGAGCTTCAGTCTAGCAACGCCAAGGAAACCATGTGTCATTGGGCAGCAATTAATCGATTAACAAATGAAATAAAAGCCATGGCAACCAATAATCGATTGATTGATTAGCTGTAGGATCTATAGTAATGGCACATACTGGTTTTAAACAGGTAAGGACTGACTTACATTTTCGCCTGGTTGGTTTGACGCGACACTTTGCTGTACTCGTTGTGCACTCCAGTGAGATAAAGAAAGAGAGGGAACTGGCTTGTTGGACCTCGCTGTCTCTGAGCTGTGCTCTTGTTTTTGTAAGCCTGTCATTGTTTGAATGGCAGTCCTGTCACCAGGTGTGAGGCATTCATCATGTGTCTTGCACAATGTTAATCCCTTTTGCAATGTTTCAATAGCTGTCAATTTACTGGAGGGCAGGGGAGATCAGCTTGTTCATGTGTTTGCTGTGGATTATCCGCCCTTGTTTTCCTGCTGTACTGTTATTTGGGGTTGTTCTGGTCAATTCCTTCTTGTCTTTGGTTATGAGTTACATTGTGAGACAGTTATCTTTTAATGATGTTTGATACCATTCCTACCCCTTCTTATTGCCTTTATCAAATACCGCTGTGTTCTGTTTTAAGATGCTTCGAGTTTAAGCCGTTCTGGTCGCCTACCGTAGACGTGTATAATGCAGGCTAGATCAGCCAATGTGTCTTTAGATTAGTAAGCGCCAGCATCATCTAGGTACTGTTTAGTTTAATTTATTCACTTTGTGCCCACAGGGCCAGCACAGGTACATCTCAATATTCTACTGTAGTAGTCTATTGCCTGCAAAACAAAAAGCAACTTCATCAAAGATCAAGAGAGGGTGCTGGCTCTTACTTCGCGAAAGATACACTGGCTGATCTCGTACATGATACACGTGTCTAAAGACACTCTGGCTGACCTCGTACATGATACACGTGTCTAAAGACACTCTGGCTGATCTCGTACATGATACACGTGTCTATAGCAGACAACTAGAACTGAAGAGCAGCTCCTGAACTGCGGTGGAAGCACCTGTATAGAGGACTTGCGCGATTGCAATAGAAACCAGATGATTACAAACAGCATTAACAAGATAATGGAAGCTTCCGAGACCAAAGTCTAGTGTCCATTAACCCATTCTGCCTTGTGCTCCTGGTTTTGTGCATTGCCGGCCTCTTTCCTATAGTTTTCTAGTTTCTGCATTGCACTCTAATTTCCTTGAAATAATTGCTCACGAATCATGAGGCTTTGCACAGTCATCTGTATTCAAGCTGATTAAAAAATATCATCCGATTCTTTCATCTGCTTTAATACAAATATCCCTGCAGAGTCAGTCATGCTTGTGCTAAGATCACACTGTCAGACGCATCTACACAGAGAGCTCTGAACATCTTGCATGGCTGACCTTTTGTGGCAGAGAAAGCAAGGACAGGTCCCCTGGGTTAGTCGCTCAGTTTACCCCATGGCTGTCAAGACAGGCCATCAGCAACATTAAAAGCCTACAAGCATTCTAGTCTGAATCCCAAATGATCTCAGCAGAATAACACAAAAAAGAGCTTTAACTAGATGTTTCAGAACCTGGGCATAACATTTTCAAAGCATTGGAAGACCAACAAAACCACATTTTCCACTTTCTGCTTCGGCATACGATGCAGTTAGTTGTAAAACACTCACAATTCTAATCAGGTAATCAGATCTATTGCCAATAGGAGATATTCTTCAGTTGGCTGAATAAAGTCTGGGCTCAGAGGCCATGAATAATTCAAAACTCATTCTTCTACAGCGTAACATACGCTATACATTTAGTCTCAGGGTTTGTTAAACAAAATTAAAATGAAGATTTCATAATAAAAAAAAAGATATACATGCAGTAAACTCCTGCAGTAGATTAGCATGTTGGATATTATATTTTGCACTATTTATTAATTTGTTAAATTGTATGGGTTAGTTATTACAAATTTAGAATTCCTTTGCTATTTTTTTTTTTAGAAAAACAAAACCTTTTAACAGCTATTCTAAGTCATGTCCCCATTGGAACGTTTTAGCAGCGACTACACTTACAATTTCGCTGAGAGTGTAGATCTCGCACTCAGAACAAAGCCTCCTAAACGTTTAAACCCGCAGCAGGTTATATGTAAACAGATTTGAAGTACATTCATCTTTATTTAGACGCATTGAGTTTCTTCTCGTCATACTCGTCTCTCGTTTTTCCTTTCCGCTTGCAGGTTAAGCAACTCGAAGAAGCAAGCAGTCCACACGGTCATGGGGATCTGGATGGTGTCCTTCATTCTCTCCACACTGCCAGCAGTGGGCTGGCACGACACTACGGAGCGCTTCTACGCGCGGGACTGCCGTTTCATCGTCACGGAGATCGGCCTGGGCTTCGGGGTGTGCTTCCTGCTCCTGATCAGCGGGAGTGTGGTCATGGGGGTGGTCTGCATCGGCATCGCCCTCTTCCAGACGTTTTCCATCCACGCGGGACACAACGCTGATAAGAACAAGTTCAACGTGCCCACCATAGTGGTGGAGGACGCGCAGGGCAAGCGGAGGTCCTCCATCGACGGCTCGGAGCCCCTAAAGACTTCTCTACAAATCACCTACTTGATCAGCGGCATCGTATTCATCTACGATTTTCTAACTGGATTCCCCATACTGGTAAGGACTGTGGAATTGTGTCTTTGTATCACGTGTGTGTGTGTGTGTGTGTGTGTGTGTGTGTGTGGAGAGCAGGGAGGGAAACTCCAGCAATGCCCAGCACTGCGGAATGCCCCTCAGAGCTGGTGGGTTGCTGGTTTTCAGCTGGTCTTGTTGGTTCGAGAGACTGGTTAAGCCTTTCTTCTGTCACAGAGCCTCGGCGCAACATGCCACTACTTTAGATCCATTAGAGTGTGGGGTTTTAAAAATAAAAATGTGATCTAAGGTGGGCTGTCATGGGAAATCAAGATAGATTACTTGTACTGTGAGAGTATTTTTTTTTTCCTGTACTGCCATCAATGCAAGTGGCTCTTTAGAGCTCTCAGACTTCAGAAATAGAGTTTTCTAGAGAAGGTTTTGGGAGGCTTGATGTGCAAGGGGCTATATATTTTTTGGTGTTGTTGTGTTATCTGATATAGCAAACGAAAATGTATATGAGATGTACATATAATATTATGCCTTGTGCAATAAAACCTCTAATGGCTTATTCATAAGCACCATTTATTAAAAGCCTTGTCAGGAGCTAGTGCATGGAATGTACTTCCATCAGAAAATAAGGGGTGCTAATAGGGACTATTTAGGCTATTCCGAGATATATTAAGTGTTGTTAACATATATTAAGAATGCCTTTTTAAGTGGGTGTTAGGCATTATTTATAATACAGGATTTGGAGGGTTATAGTGCTTATCATACACAGCTCTGAGTACCCCTCAATGGCTTGGAGCTTTGACTAGCAAACCTGTTCTATAGAAGCTTGTGTTGTTCTTTATACCAGCTGAAGAAGGGTTCGGGAGGAATGATTTGATGAAGAATCCTGCAGGATATTTCCTTCACCGATGTTACTGGGGGGAAAAGAACAGAATAAATAACAAATGAAGTTTAATTGGTCCCCCGGTGTCTGGACTCACACATTGTGAGTCATAGCAGCTGGGGATGGGTAGAGAGTCACGGCAAACCCTATTAAATGTATCAGATTTGTCTGTAATTAAATACACAGGGCTTACAAGGGACTGCAATACATGTCGCTTTCCTACTGACCTGAAAGCTCGGACTTTCAATTAAAACCACTTGAGACAGGAGAGGAGTTTTCTTTTCTTCTCAAATTATAATTAGTATTTGGTTGCTGTGCTAGGGGTTGAATTTCCCTAAGGACTTTCTCTCTGTTGGTTCTCGGAAATCCTTTTTAAAACGTTTTGTGCAAACCCTCCACCTCTTAGACAGATAAGAGCCAAGGTAAAACTTGCTTTTTTTATTTCAATTAGTTAAAAAAATATATACAGAACAGCATGGAGATTGATTATTTTTTTTTTGGTTTGGGGGTTGGTGAGGATAAGTTTTCTTTGAAATATAAAACTGGGTAGTACTCATCAAGATGAATAGAGCAGCACGCACTATTTTATTGGCTCCTGGGTTTGTACGGTGCTAAACTTCTAGGTGTATAATGCATAATTAAATGAGTGGTGCTTTTCTGTTTTTTGTTTCAGGATTGAGTTTGATTGTGTTCACAGCGCAGTTTGCAAGTCCGCTTGTCTCGTTTAGTTATGGTTTGACGAAAATGATGAAATGATAATCCAGTGCTGACTGATTTACATAGAAATGGCTTTAGATTCCCATTCCCTTTACTGAAACGACCCAGGTCTAGCTTACTCAATGACACGGCACAGAAAGGGCCCTATATATAATGAATGGGTAGTCAGTGATTCCATTTATTTTCAATGGAGGCTGGTCTGACTCTTTTCTGACCCTCACCTTCCTTGTCAACACTTTAGGATGCACTGTGACCTCCTATCTCACAGTGTACGCTGTACCACAGTACATGATTCATACCCTGCTTTTTAATCATCTAGCTGTGCAGAGCAGCAGGCTGTACTCTCTCTCTGGTAACCTAGCACACTCAGAGCAACAATACTGTATGTTCAGCACTGACATCATCAGGCTTGTGCAGCGCACTCTTACATTTTAATGGGGTTTCCATGTTTTTTTTTTGCCTGCCTTTGTGGAGTTGCTGGGTGAATGTGTGTCACCTGCCAAGCCAATCACATTCCTCATTCCGAAGCGTGTAGAGAGTGGCGGCAGAGATGACATGGACACGCCCCTCTGCAGACCTTGCCCGTAGCACGCACAGCAGGCAGCAAAGATTCCTGGGAAGGCTCGGTGATGCATGTGTTAATCATCCTTACTGCACTACATCAGGTTAAAGAATCCGTTTTTAGTTGCATAGTTTTTACATAGGAGTTACTTCGTAAATACATGTGTATTTAAATTGCTATTATGCATAGTTACAATGTACACATTAAGTACATTGCAGCTATGCATGTGTAAGGGGCAGCGTGATACACTGCTGTTCCGGATCCTGTCCCTGTCGGTGAGATGAGATGAGATTGAAAGCTCTAACACCACGAATGCAGGCACGCCCAGCTCTTTTGCACAGTGGTTAAGACGCTCGTTTGTGTGCAGGGTCGCCGGTCCGCGCCCGGTTACACTAACGAGATTCTGAACCCCCTGATAAATCTTGACCCAGACTTGCACACCCGCACTTCTTTACCTAAATCTCCCCCGCCCCGTCTCTGTCTCTCTTCCACAGGTGGTGAGCTTTGCCAGTCTCAAGTATGACCGTTCGTACAGCTGGATGGTGCTGTGCGTCCTCTGGTGCTCCATTGCCCAGTCTATCCTGCTGCCCATGTTCCTGTGGGCCTGCGATCGCTACAGAGCGGACGTCAAGATGGTCTGGGAGAAGTGCGTGGCCATTATGTCCAACGACGAAGTCGATGAAGGTGAATCGGCGAGCGAATGGCGATTAACCCTCAAGCTACCAAAGCATCTGAAAGGACCCCAGTTGGATACAGTATTAGGTTTCTGTTTAGGGGCTGCGGATTGACGCGGTTCAATTAACACTAAAGGAGAGCTGAAGTAGTGCGTGTTATTTGTTAGGCAACAAAGCATCTTTCTGTCCTAGTCACCAAGATCATTTAAAGTCTGTTTTAATGAATAAGTTTGATATCTGCGAAACTGTTTTTGACTGTGCAAGGCTAAATAAGCCAACAGCAGAACCGTCTGATGAATATCAAACAGTTAGTTAAAGCTTGGTGGAAGGTGTCTATTATGAAGGAGCATACTGCAGTGTGCTGCTTTGTGTATGCACAATTACAAGATTACAAAGCACTTTTCAGTTTACAGTAGACACTGTAGACTGTGTTCATGTATTATTCAGCATTAGTAAATAGCGGTTCTTAATGACGCATTCATAAAGACTGAGTGGCACCCGCTAAACTAAACTATTCCAATGTATTTCAGTAGGAATATGCTAACGTAACAAAGAAAAATTGCTTAGGTTTTTTAGATGTGGGTCTGCTTTTGTTAACCAAAGAAATGGTTTGGTAGGTTAAGGGTTCATCGCTTTTTGCACAGGTCCGTTTTTCTTGCATGCAAGGCTTGATGCTTGCTTGTGTGATGACAGATACCATTCTTCCATCCTTCAATTGGCCCTGCTTCAGCTTTTAGTTCTGCTCTACTTGTAAATGTTTTTTTTTTTAATGTCTTTAACATCCTAGGCATATGCATGCTTTGTCAGTTTTTGATTTGGTGAGGTTTCATAAGTTTCACCAGTTTAAATGTCTAGATTATTATTATTTTTAATTATATTAGCTCCGTAGGCCTGCAAACTTATGAATTTCAGCCAGACTGGAGAAAAATCAGACTGTCCTACCGATAATACCAAAGCAATACAGTGCATTATGTATTTACAAAATTATACTCTGTAAGTGCCTGAGTTTGCATCATTGTGTTACTCCAAAATGTTGGCGGACAAAAAAGAAAAAGAAAAGAAAAAACATGAATTGTTTTTCTCTCTACGTCTGTCTGTCTGTCTGTCTGTGTGTCTGTGTATTTTGCGCAATTCTTTAATTCTATATGCTTTCTGCATTTTGCAGAAAACAGCCAGGATGGAGGAATTCATCCGGACTTAATATATGACAGACCGTATGACTATAGCTGTGCAGCTGAAATCATGACGGTAGACCGTATGGCCAAGTATGAATTCTCAACACTAGAAAGGGGGGTCGTCTCCCAGGCTTACCCAATGAGGGAACTACAGGAAGATAAAATGCAGTATCTGCAGGTATATTCCCATTTATCTTTTCTGTGATAAATTTAAACCAATTGCAAAAGTGTAACGACACAGTGTGGAAAATGACCGCTCCCTGTGGATATCGAAGCCTGCACCTTGCGTAGGGTAGAGCCCACATATACTGCTTCGAATAGGGCTCATATTTTGAAAGCATTACCGTGCTGATGTACAGTGTGGTTAGGCGGTCCCTTGGTCACATTGCTCTGCTGCTGAGGGAGAAAGCCTGGCTCGAAGGTGGCCTTTAAGAGGACTGGTCTGTGGCAAAGCTGCATTCTTACAAACCCGTCTTCTTAACCCCACTTAATGCAATAACACACATAGCGGTGAGCCATCTGGCCTCGCCGCCTGTCAGGGTTCGAGCCCAGCGTTTATTTCCACAGCAGCTCATCAGATTGGTCAAGCGCCTTTAAATTGACCACTGCTGTCCCCTCTTTCCCCGTTATATTCATACAAAGGCATAACATGTATTGGTGATGTCTCTTTTAGAGAGATCAAGGTTGAGAATGCACATAGCCTTGCTGTTCACAGCTCTGTAGATTTTGCTTCATGGTAAAAAAAATCCCATTTTACTTCACCATCACCTGCTGTCATCTCAACACCACACTCTACCGCCCCCTGCTGCTCCCATTTGATACTGCAGCTACTGTATCTCTCCCACAGTCAATTCTTAAATTAGATTGCACAGTTTTAAAAGTATGTAGTTTAAATCAATCAAAGTGCCACTTAATTTTTTCTTGTATAGTTATCAGAACAGTATGAACAGTATGAGATGTGAGTACATTTTCCAGTAATAGATTAATAGATTCAATCATTCATGTCTGGGAAATTGCTTAATTTTGTATTACAAACATCAAATAAAATAAATAATAATAATAATTAGCCTATGGTGTTAGGACTATGCAGTGGCACTTCTAGGGTGTACCCACATGGCACATGTTTATCTGGCTTCTAGACCCTGCAATGCCTGCGTCTCATCCCTCCCCCTTCTGTCACGCCAGGTGCCTCCTACAAGAAGATTCTCCCACGACGAGACCGACAGCATATGGACTGCAGTGCAGGTCCCGTCCTACCTCCATCGCTGGGGCTCCACGGAGGACATCATCGGGGTCCCGCACTACAGCTCTCCGCGACACGAGAGGAGGAGAAGCAGTCTGGTCTCCTACCACGAGGAGAGCCTGCTGTACCACAAGCGGAGGAAATCCGAGGAGAGCATCATATCTCTGAAGCAGCTGCCTCGGGAGGAGGGGGAGGAGGAGGAGGGTGCTAACTGCTTCAGCCGGGACGAGGTGATCAACTTCATCGACGAGACTCCCCTGCCCAGCCCCATGCACACCCCCCGCCGCGCCTCCGCCATCTCCCTGATCCCCGACATCTACGAGCAGCAGATCATCCTGTACCCCCACTTCCCCCTCACCAACTTCGAGAGGGAGCCCCAAGTCCTACGGAGATTCTCGGAGCACGGGAAGGGTTGTTCGCTGGCCAGGGGGGCAGTGGAACCCCACCAGCACTCTGGGAACGCTGTTACCTGCGATGGCAGAGGCAGTCGGCAACGCTCCGGGGCTTGTGGGAGTGCCAAGGACAGCCGTGGCTCTCGGGACCCAGGGGGTGGCCTCCATTCAGAGCTATCGCTGCCCAGCAACACCCACCGGACGGGCGACCGTTCCTCCAGGAGGTTTAGGACAGGCCTGGGGGGCAGTAACAGCCAGGAGAAACTGACTAAAGTGGAGAGCAAAGGAAGCACAAACAGTTTTTTAAGCTCTCCCTCTGCTTCTTCAGGATATATAACGTTTCACTCTGATTCCATTGGGTCGGCATCTTAAGGAACAAAGGATTTTTTAATTTGATTGTATTGCTTTGTTCCTCAGCGTGTGGGTTGTAGCCCTTTCTGTTTTGTGTCATGGGATCAGTTTATAAAAATGGAGCTTCTTAGAAAAGCACCAAAGAAGAAACACATATATGATTTTGTGAATGTTATTGAATAACACAAGAGGGAGTTTTTGGAAACAGGGTGTAATGTACATGCTCAGCTGTTTATGTGTTTAGCTCAGATAGACCCCAGCTGAAGTCTCTAGTTCTGTGGCATCATCCAGTACATACTTCTTGTATGTTCCTGCTTTTAAAATCGTCAGAAGACAGCAAGCAACAGTGAAATGGTCTGTGTGATCTGAGCAAAGCTACTTGCTGTATATAGAAAGCGAATTCAGCGCAGCCAAACAGAAATCGATTTCTTAGAGTCTTAAAATATTACCCATGTTATTATCTCTTTTTTTTTTTTTTTTACAAGATTCTACCCAAGAGCGTTTTGTTCACAATAATGTCTTAGTATTTGTTCACTATTGGTTCACTCCTATGACACATTTTGAGAAGAGTCTCATTGCCTAAGTGAAGCACAGTACCACAGCTAAATCCCCTTTGTTCTAATACAGCTAAGCACTGCATCAGTTACCCCAGGTTAAAGAGAGTAGCAATCCATGTCGCATTGTATTTGATGACTTGGCTTGCTACTGATGAAGGGATGTTACATTTGGATGGGAATAGAGATGCAAAAGGTGTTCTAACAGCTATCTGTATAGCAGAGCTTGGATCTGTGCTTGTTTCTTAAAAATAATTCAGTCTATACCGAGTACCAGTGCAGGACATGGGGAGTGTGACTTGAATCAGAGACTTCACAAGCTTTCCAGAAATTAAAAACTTCAAACCTCCTGAGAGAAGGGTGAACACAGTACCAAAGCGGGTCCCTAATTATGCAAAAACGTGTTGCTATTAAATGAGAAGCTAATTGAACTTAATAAACCAGCTAGAGACTTTGAGATATTTAAAACCATTTCTACATGCAAATCTCCTTGTTATGCAGTATATATTGATTCCATTTCACAGTTTGCATTCACCTTTCTACTAGCTGAGCAATAATAGAGATTACATCACCCCGGCTTATCCAGGTCAAACTAATTACTTGATTCAGGTTGGCATTTAGACTCAAGTAATTAGCACTCGTGGGGTTACACTGCATCATTTGAATGAAATATCACTCACGTACGGTTTCATATGAAGAACTGATTATCAGTCTTTGCAAGGGTCATGGGTGGAAACAGCAAGTAGCTGTGATTATGAGGCTCTGACTTTTTGTGTTTTCCTGCAGAAAATGAATTTCTACATTATATTAGGTAGTATAAGAGGGAGGCTGTGTTAACTGGGATAAAATCAAAATGATTTCATGAATAGTGGAGCAGTATTGGTTTTGATTAAAATGTCATTGGTTGCGTGCAGTATCTCTCTCCCTTTCGTTTGATCCATTAACCCTTTTTTGTCCCTCAGTAGTACCCTTACACCTGACTCCACATGGGTGAAGACGTGCCTGTTAGGAGAATCCAGCCCACAATATCCGTCTTATTATAAAATGCTGATTTTTCTAATAGATCTGCTTCCGTTTCAGGACCGACAGACAGGACAGCTTTTCTATTTATAAAATCTGCATGTTTTACGACCTGGAGGTTGTTGGCTAAGCTGATCTAGCAGGGATTTGGGATCATTGGTAGCTCTTGGCAAGGCTGGAAGCTTTCTGCTCTAGGCACTCTTATGTAACACCAAACCTAAAAGAAGTTTGTTTCCAAAGTTGACCCCACCACTAGAGCCAGCACTGAAATGCTGCTGTTCCTCAATCTATTGCCCGTGGCAGATCATCTTTAGATCTATACTGGACATTGAGTTTGCTGTTCATTATCCCAAATCACTGTGTTTCTGGGCATGCTTTCAATTGAGGATTGGGTTACTGTTGCAATAACAGAGAAACTGCTTTTAATTGTTGCCACTCTTAAGCACAATATTTTGAAGACACATTTTTTTTGCCGCAACTCGCTGCAAACTTTTTTCTGTTCTTTTTTCATTTCTTTCTTTCTTTTTAATTCTAAAGGACATACTGAAGTGTTTCTGTGATGTTCTGGTTGTGCTTTGGTTACTTACTATTTCCCATGGGGATTTTCTGTTTGTAAACGTGATGGGAATGATATGAAGGTTTGAAATTAAACACACACAAAAAGAAAAAGACTATTTTGAGTAACATACAGACTGTTTTTTTAAATTATTATTTTAAATTGAAGACAAGCAAAGGTGCAATGATTTTTTTTTAATTGTATAGGCCCTGTTGTGTTTTTACAACAAGATGATGAAACGGCAGTACTTTTAGAGTGAGTGTGTTTGGTGCCAAAAGAATATAGTTATTTTTTACAGTATTACGTCAACAAAACTGTAAAATATCCCATTCTTCAAGGTTACATACATGACCGACTGTCTATTTAATGCACAATAATGTTTGATGTTTTTGTTGGTCACAATTTTGTTTCAATGATAATTTTGTTGCAAAAGAAAAAAAATGTTTTGAAGAAAAGCCAGCCACCACTTCTTTAAATTGTTCTGTGTGTATTTTTCGTTCGTAACATCTTGATGTCATTCTGTTCTTGGTGATGTTTTAATGCCTTGCGGAAATGGACATCTCTTGGTCCAGTTGCATTTGTCTTAAATTGATCATATTTAAAGGGTTTTACTCACAACTCAACTTTATCGGTGGTTTACACTTTTTTTGAGAACCTTTTAAGATTCTGTTCTGTAAGGAACAAAAAATAAAGAAAATGTTTAAATATAAATGCCAGGCTTTTTTTTTTTTTTTTTTTGGTCTTCTTAATTTAGATTTTTTTCCATAAAGGTCACAACCCTGCAGCACCACTGTCAATAAGGTGCATGACTACAGTCAGCACAGCACTCATTATTTGATCTGAAGACACTGGTCTGTGTTGTTTGCCACGTCCATTTCCTTCAGGGAAGTTGAGGGTGGAAATGGCCAGTTTTGAATACAGAAGCACCTGCCAACTGAGCACAACCTAGCTGCCTTCTATCAAAGCCTGTCCGATTTGCAGGTTTGATATATTACAGAATGCATTTGAAATCCCTCTCAGGCTTAACCCTTTCAGTGCTGGTGGCACCTCAAGATCCCACTTTACCTTACCGGGTTCAAAGAATACCATGGCTGAGAGAATGAAAGAAACGGTGAGAAGTGAGCAAGGTTTCTGTGCTGTAGTGATAAAAGGGCAGTAAGAACAAACAATCTTAGATCAACTATTCTGTTATACAAGTGAGTGCAACCATGTTGTTATACAACTTAATTTCGCATTCTTTCACCTCGACAAACAATATTTCAGAACTGAATGGGTTAAAAGCAGCGTCACATCTGGTTTCAGCATTTTAAAATCGTACTTGGATCTCTACTGCCCTCTAGTGCATTGCAACTAAATCACAGCATAAGATCCTCTATGGTTCTATATTACAGTTACAGTACACACACATTTCAGAAATATTATCATTTTGCAATTCTGTTTCCCTAAGTTACAGTGTATCTTGCAAATAAAGTGCACAGAAGAGGACAACAAACTGTGTAAATTAAATTTACTTTCAAACAACAATTATATACATCTTAGCATAAAGTGTAGGATTGTGTGGTTTCATTGCTTATGCCCGTAATAACGCAGATTACTAAACATGAATTTAATAGATATTACAATTGTACAATCGGTGTACGATTTCTGAAATAAATAAATAAATACAATCTCATGAATTAAAGAACAGCCACTCTTGCAAAACAGTGAAAACAAGCCGCCATCCAAGCAGATCGATCATTTTCTTGAGGTTGTGTTTTGTGCACACAAAAAAACAGGGGTTTCAAAGATCGACTGTATTGTTGCACAGCCTAATTTTCGCTTGATGAGTTCAATGTACTAAATTGGATCTAATTAAGGCGAGCCAAGCGAGGCAATTAAACGTGGAATGCCCGCACAGTGTAATTGGACAACAAATTGCTCCGATCGGCTCTCATAATGCTTCAATTAATGTGATCCTTTGCCCGATGTGTAATGTCATTGTTTGAATTACAAATCCCACAGGGTCAAAGGTGGTGGATACTGTAAAACCGTCACGGAAGAACGCACTCGAATAATATCATTAAAATCTCATTTTCGAGCTCATAGCTGGATAATTACTAAAAGAAACCCACGCCCGCTATGTTACATACCCGGCTTTACATTCATCTTTCCACAAATCGTTGTTTTAATAATATATAATAAAATCCATTTCAAACGCTGTTTCGCGAATGATTATTTGGAAACAATTCCATGAAACTCTTTAAGAGTCAGGCTTTGGGGTTTCCCCACCTGACAATAAAGAGGTTCGCTTTGTTTTGTGCTATTCACAAGCGGCTTGCCTCAGAGAACAATGACGTCCAAACCTGAGGAAAATAAGTTCCTTTTCAGTTAATCTTTTGCCTTGGTTCATCCATTTGACCCGTTACGTTAAACCTTAAAGGTCTGTCTTGATTCGTGTCGAAAGCTTTTCATGCAGTTGTTTTGCAAGACCAGCCTACAGAACTTTGGGAAAACAAAGACTTCTATGCAACTGGCCCGTGACAAATATTATTCTAACTCCTTAAAATTCTAAAAGTAACAAAACTGTCAATTGCATCGCAATCTATGTAGCCTCAGTAATAGGGGAGATTAAAAACAGTGGCAGGTCTGAGTTTAATACTGCTACTAATACCACTACTGCTGCGGATAACAATAATCATACTTTATTTAACAGGGGAGCCTTGATGGATGCATAATGAATGTGTCAGGGTTTATTTAGGTGAAAACTAATACAACAGGTATACGGAATGCGTGTACTATGAAAGCATCAAGAATCTGGAGAATAGTAAATTAAATTTAGTATCTCTGCTATATTCTCTTATAAGGATACCGATAGTTCTTTTCATTTGGCGCTTTTAGTTTTGCGCCTTATTCTGTAAATCCACACTGTTTACAGGAATGAATACATTAGCCTGCTAAACTCGTTAATCATTAATCAGACATTGTTTTTTGATAAAACGCTTCACCGGTAGAATGATCGATGCATTTTGTCTGCTCCCTCTTTGTGTTCTTGCTATTGTTGATGCGTGCGCATCTTTGGATACAATCCAATCAATAACACGGATTGGCGAGGGTCTAGAATGGTGATGACCCTCGAAACTCCACGCCCATGCACGGGGGAGAAAAATACGACGTCGCCTTTGTTAGCGAAGTACGTACACGCAGGCGTTTAATTAAAGTGAAATACATCCTAACAGTGCAGAGGCGGTACATTATGTCCTCTGTTATGTACAGTAATAAAAAAACGGGGAAAATATCCAACATGAATATAGAAGAGTCAAGTAGGCTAGTGAATCTTTTGTAGAGGCTACCTAGCACTTGTTTCGAGGTTACCTGTAGCCTATATACAGTATTTGCTACACCCCTCCAACTGTTGAGACACCTATGCGAATAACCAAACTGTTTCCATGTCTGTCGTCTTGATGCTTGTGCTGTGCATTACCCCCCCCCCCCCCCCCTTTGTTGTATGAATGATGTTCACTAGACAAAACGGCCTTAGTACGGGCATTGTTAAACTGAGGCAGGGTCTATTGTCCTGACCGCTTTCAAACAGGGTTGCAATGGACAGCAGACTCTTTGCAATGTCATAAATACACTTCTGGCTTTTAAGACCGCTCCGCTGGACACAGTATTATGCAAATGCTATCTTCTCTTCCCTTTCTCAAGCATATAGGGCTCCGGTGCACGCCTTTTGTGTTCTAAACTAAACTGGGTTCCTCAAACAACACTGGGAAGAGTTCATAGAAATTCTTTTAAGTTAAGTTACTTCAGTGAGTCTGTCGCGTGCCCACGCGCTTTCCAGTGCAATGGCCTAATACGGCAAAGCAATGTGATTATTATTATTATTATTATTATTTTATTTTTTCATTTATCGATCATAGATAGATCCCCTCCAGTATCCGAGTATGTTTGCATTGTGCGTCGCTTGCATCTGTTGTACTGTGTATTCTGTTGTTGGCACTAAACTGTGTGAAAGAGAATTGAATGCATTGGCTGGAAGGCGTTTCTGCAATTTGCTTCGCTGCGAGGTGCCATCCTTTCTAAAAACCCGTTGCATGAGAAGATTCTGTTTAACGCTGGGGCCAGGAAACCCCACAGACTCCCAACCCCCGCTACCCAGTTTACAATACATTAATAAACGTGAGCGTCTGACTTTATTCAAAGAATAACCAGATATAGACTGCACGCTTTCCAATGCCGGCTTGGCGCACCTGTTTATTTGTCATATTATTGAAGTAGGCCACATATAGGCTACGCAATGCAATCACAAGTTAATGTCTGTTAATATAAACTCTTTCGCGGATTTAAGAGCATTGGAATATTAACTTGATACAAGCAATCATTATCCTTGGATATTAAATGTTTATTATATTCACTTGGAAAAACCAGTCATTCTTAATATGAGAAAGGAGCTTAATTCATATTATTTAGGGGAGTATATACGGTGCACTGTAAAAATATTGACTTAATAAAACTGTATTTGTAGATTCATTCGAGTGTATATTTCCGTATTATTAAAGGTTCATCATTTTTTGCAGTAATATTGAACAACTTTACTGTAATTTAACAGAAATGAAAAAAAAAATATTAAAGTAAGTTTACCGTAAAAATACGTTTGTTTTTTTTTTGACAGTGTTAGTTTATAATCAAACTGGGAGTGTTTCAGTAACTATAATAGTGAACAGGCGTTCTCAGCTGTCTTTGAATTGAAGGCTTCAGTCTGCTATACTCAACCTGCCTCTAAAAATGTACCATAAAATTACTATGACATTGGTATCTGAGGCGCCCAGTGTGTGGTAGCTGGCCGCTTCTGCTCGTGCTAGGTGGTAGCATTCAGCCCATTCTTCCGTGGTTTTACGCATTAGCCCCAAACAGCACCGCGCCAATGAACTCCATGTCAAACAGAATATCAATTTTCTGCTGCTAATTATTTACACGCTCGCCCGCCAGCAGAACATTCTCCAAAAGGTGGAAAAAAAATATTAGCATTTGTAACAGACTAAACACAGAGCAACATGTGCACGGTTCAGCAATGGTGGCCAGAACATCTTTACAAGACTGGAAATGATCGCACGTGTATAACAGTGGAGCATTGCTAACTTAGAAATGCATCTTTTCTACAGGATCTTCTGCTTTTCATTTACACAATCATCATGTGTACGTATGCTTACTGTCTATATTTCGAATCATTATCGAACACTATCAATAGGTGTGTGCCATTCTGTATTGTGTACATTCTACCGGACTATGAAAAGTATACCTTTAGATTATTATCATGTATTTGTTTTTGCGTGCAGTTTTTTAGTATTGCTATTTTTCTTTTCATGTTTTACGTGTTTTTTTGGGGGGTGAGATAATAGAATGCTGCTCGAAGCTGTCTTTTGAAATGCCTTCATATTTGCATATAGACTGGCATGCTTGGTGCAAGGTGTTCATTCGGTCACATGTAATTGCTATTAGAAACACCAGGCCTTCTTTAATTGCCCAAGCAGTGAGAAAGTGAACGCGAAAGGTCCCAGTGCTGTAGAGTCTGTGTAGACAGATCGGGCTTTCCAGCCTGTTTTTGTTTGATGCGACAAAGACCGGATTAATTTATTAACCAGCCGGGGGTCCTTTTGCTTTCCTTGAGTGCCCCACTTTTTAAACGATTTTAAATGCGTAAAGAGACACCCACCAACCCACACACACATACAAAAACATTTAATTAAAGGGAGCTGACTAACCTGGCGGGAACGAGTTGGCTAAAAGAAAGGTGATTATTTTAAAAGCGTCAATATAGTTAAGCCCTCCGTCATTGTATTGGGTGGTCTTCACAGATGCTGAATAGAATAAAAAAAAACTGATCATCTTCTGAGAGTTTTATAAATATAACACACCATCGTTTATGTTACATTTGATATTAACATTTTACACGATAAATGAGGACTTGTTTTATACAGAATGTGTTGTCATTTATCTAATTTATTTAAGCACCTTGTCATTCAGTGTATTATTATTATTAGAACATAAGAACATAAGAAAGTTTACAAACGAGAGGAGGCCATTCAGCCCATCTTGCTCGTTTGGTTGTTAGTAGCTTATTGATCCCAGAATCTCATCAAGCAGCTTCTTGAAGGATCCCAGGGTTTCAGCTTCAACAACATTACTGGGGAGGTATGGAAATAAATATTATTATTTATTTCCATACCTATAAAGAGGAGTGCAATACATACTAAAAGTGAAAGTGCTACAGTAGCAATGAGACATTTAATGGTGTAATGTAATTAATATCATTCGTGTGTGTGTGTGTGTGTGTGTGTGTGTGTGTGTGTCTATATATATATATATATATATATATATATATATATATATATATATATATATATATATATATATTCACTTTGTTGGTTTAAGGAAAGACTGATAGAGCCACAATTACTGTATTTTTTATTATTAAATTATTTTTTTAATAAAAATACAAAACAATACGTGTGAGATATCATACAAAATATACAACAATATTCAATGCAAAAATCGCCACCTTTAAACATTAGTTACACGAGGCACGCTACAGATAATGATCATACAAGAAATATACTGAGTATACATTTCACCAGGGTCGCCAAAAATTCAAAGGGGCAGAGCAAACATTATACGTGGCATTATTTTGCTTAGACTGTCCTGAAACGCGAGGAAAGTTCCCGGCCTGTTCCCTTTGCTTGGGATTCTGTGCTACGAATATGGTTTCGTTTGATACACTTGTACTGGAGATAGCTTTGTCGGAGGTACAGGGCAATTCGACAGTGTGAGGTTTGCAAAACGTAGCGAATGGGTTTGCAGCTGGCTTGGAGTGTTGTTGCTGCAGGAAGTTCGACGCTGAGCGTGGTGCGGTGACGTGCTGCGCGGCGCCGCTGTCCAAGGTGCTGAAGCTGCGAGGGATTCCGCAAGCGTCCGGGACGTTGTTTGTCAGGTGGTTCAGTAATCGGACGCTCCCGCTGGAATTGTCTGACGTCAAAAGGTACTTGCTTACGCCATTCAAGCAATTTCTGAACCCGGCCTGGTACTCGGTACATTTCCCATTGTTCCCCGTGGAACCTGCACAAATACACAAGGCAATATAAAGGTTTCGTTCTTTTCTGATATCCCAGTTATTCTAGAACATTAGAATGGTAAAATACATTTGATTGTACAGCTACACATTTAATTCAATAAGGTTGGATTTTTTGTGATATTTTGCTGTTAAATTATTTATTGTATTTTGGGAAAACGTGCCATTCTTTTTGCACTTGTAAATTGACCTTGTTGGGAGTTCTGGAGATCCCTTAGGTGTTTCACTGTTAATTCCAGAATATCAGCTTTCTCGAGTTTACGTTTTCGGATCTGTAAAAACATAATTATAAAGAAAAGGGAAGGAGTTATCATGAACATTATATAAAATATATAATATTGATAACTTCCATGTTAGTTTGGATATACAGTCTTTATCCTTATTGGATTGTAAATCTGGATAAACATGAATACATATGTACCATCAACTGCATGGGTTTGTCATAAAAAATGGGTTTATTGCATGGAGGCTCGGGTGTTGATAGTGGGTCTCTTATTTATCGAACAGAGAATATATGAGCTCATTTATGCAATATCAACTTACATTATTAATATAATAGCTTTCCAGGAGGTGTTTCAGTTGCTGTAGACATTCGTTAATTCTGTCTCGTCTTTTCTTTTCCATTATTGGTTTGGAAACCTGAAAAGGAAAACAAACAATTTCAATATGAGTTTGATCATTTTATTTATTTATGTATTTATTTTTTTGCAGGTAAACCTTTTACCCCTCAAAAAAGAAAACCAGTTATAAAACGTATAAACTCATTAAACATACAAACCTTTTTACCATTTAACGTCTGTTTTTTATCTGCTGCTCCCATATTGCAGTTTGGGTTTAAATCCACTATTCTCAGAGAAGCGCGTGTCGTATCTCTGATATCTTCAACCCGACAGTAATGGAATTCAGCCCCGCGCCTCATTTATATCGCTGCCCCATTTTGCATCTGAATGTAAAGAATACCACGCTGCGCGCGCGCACACAAATTAACAATACGGACAGTGCCCGATTCCACTGCAGGCTGACAGGTAAACAAAGCGGTTTTAAAATACTGTACAGTTAAAAATACATTTTTTTTTGTAATATGAAAAAAACGTCACACTAAAATCAATTTATTCACACTGCATATAGTAGGATCCCTTTTATAAATCGATGTGTGCCAATGAATTATTACGGGATACAGCAAATCTTATTAAAATCACTGAACGCTTTTTATATAGCCTACATCATATTTATCTAATTTGGATTGTATTTATATGTATGGGTGTGGCATATGATTTATCTGAATGTGTTAATTTTATTAACTTGTGTATACATATATGTTCTGATTTTGCATGTATTCCATATAGTCGCTGATACATTTAACCACCAACGTGTGAGGTTGGATACATTAAAAAGCGTAAAATGTACCGCAAAATTGGTCCGAAATAATGAAGCATTCTCGGTGTGGGGTTTGGGGCTGGTGGCCAGTGCTGTGCTATGCAGCGCTATTCATCTCTTTCTTGCTGAGTTTCACGCTCCGTCCTCGGAGGCAGCACCGTGTAACTGGTGTCCGTGTTCTCACAGAATTAAAATGTTCTGCCACTATTAGAAACAGGATAGAGGTGAGACCTGCTTCTTATTGGAGCTGTTATTAACTAAGCTTCCTGTGTTGTATACAGGTACAGGTGCATAGTTTGGCAATACAAAAAATTGTTTCATAATTTAAAAATAAATAAAAAATACATATTTTATTGTATTGCTTCCAACGAGCGAATTCAAATGCATACAGTTACTTTACATATATTATTGTTATTCGCCTATATATGTTCTTACAGCGATATATTAAACATGAGCGATAAAGTGAAAAGCTTAAATGGTTAACTTGGTATATGACCATTTCTCACAGACTGCTGGCTTTGTCAGAATCAGGGAGCATAAAGAGACAGGAGGCGTTCCGTCGAGTCTCCTCGCTTTCAAAAGAAAAAATCTGTATTCTATAAACTCTTTACACAAGACACTTTTAAATCAAATCTTACGTGTCTAAACTGCAAACAAGAGATAAGAACAGTAAAAATAAACAAAGACACGTTCTGTAGCCTGCGCGCTTTGGACTGCATTAAAAGTCTTGCAGTTTCCTAGTTTAAAAGTTACCAATACTTAGAGTTTGTGTTTTTAGATGCTCATATGGAAGAAAGTTACTATTAGTCGTAGTAGTATAAAACTGTGCATAACGGTTTAATACATTGAAGAAGAAGGAGAAGAAGGAGAAGAAGAAGAAGAAGAAGAGGAAGAAGAAGAAGAAGAAGAAGAAGAAGAAGAAGAAGAAGAAGAAGAAGAAGAAGAAGAAGAAGAAGAAGAAGAGGTCTGTTTATATGTATATGCAATCGCCTTTCCACGCACTTTGATGCATGAAACGCTTTCACTTTATTTGCATTGGAAATCGGGTCACGACAATAAAGAGAAAGTTGAGATTTCTGCAACAGCCTTAGAGAGCGGCACCTCGCGGCGAGGAGAATCGAGGACACGCCCCTCTGCCATTCAACTCGCCTACGACCTGTGTGATGTCAGCAGCAGGCACCAAAGCTTCAATAGCGTAGCAGTTAGTTTGCAAAATCTAAAATGATATGGGAGAAATGAGCTCCAGGTGTATAGATATAAGTGGAAGGACACGCGACCTCCTCGTATATGCTCACCTCAAGGCAAACAGAGGTTTGGAAGAATTTCTATAGACTATTTGGACAGTTGCTTAAGACTCCTAAGTTTGGTTTAACACACAAAGGCTTGCTTGGAAATGTGCATTGGAGCTGAATAGCATAGAAAGGGAAGGCAGTGCGCATTAACATTTCACTGTGTTCAACCCAGAGCTGAAAGCGCCGGTGAAAAGGCTGCAGTAAATTTATGACTTGAATGGGCGCAGATCCTTTTACCGCGTCTCCGTTGCTTTGTGTTATTCTCTGTTCTGTGTACAAAAAAGCTAAAAAGCCAATCAAAGCATTATTTGCATCTCAAACACGAGACTGAATACTTTGTTACAGACGGGATCGTTGAAGTATCGTGGGCTCCACTAGAAAAGTTTATCTTAAGAAAGGCAGCGGATGAATAGATCTTGAGCTGGTACAAGCACGACACTTGAGGTGTCTAAAATAAATAAAAACATATACTACAGATTTTTTTTTTCTTAATCTTAATATCGGTTTAGATTGATGATAGACGGTCCTATTTTTTGCGCCAATACACAAAAACAAATTTATATATATATATATATATATATATATATATATATATATATATATATATATATATATATACAGTTGTAAAAATATATTAATAGATTAATAATGATCTTACAATCTTACTAAACACACACACACACACACACACACACACACACACACACACACACACACACACACACTCTTAATCTTTATTTGCATGCACTGCACGTTGATTTCAAAGCAATTTGTACTCTAATTTCACCCCTGTACCAGCAATAAACTCCTGGCTGTGTCTCTGTACCAGACTGAAAGAGCTTCCTTGCACAGTCAAGGTTGTATTGAGCTCTGAAGTTCATACTCCAAGCAAGAATAGGATTTTGAAGATTGAATTAAAGTAGTCCGTAAATGTGATAATATTATTCTTCGATCTTGGTGCACCCAACTGTAATAGTCAACTGTAGATGTGCCTATGTTTGATGTTTCGTTATTTTTCTTTGATAAGAAACAATGCACCCCTTGCTTGTGAATGAGTTAGTATTCGGTATTTGTTGTGTAGCATTAATCGCTTTGTGACTTCATTTGGAATAACGTGGTTGGAACTTTGCACCGGAATAAAATGACTTTGCATTCCAGATATATCATGGGTTTCATTCCTTCAGCTTGTGTGGCTTCATTAATGTCCGTAAAATGTAACGGGAAATTGGAACAGCACAGTTGGGCTTCGTTTTAAAAAGCAGCGCAAAATCACTATGAAATTGGCATGCGGTTGTTCGGAGCGGTTGGGTGGTGCCCATTCTTTTATGTGGATTGGTTCCCCTTTTCTCACTCAAGTTGAACAGGCAGAACCGTGATGATTTTCATGTTTTGTTAGTGGAGGAATTATCCATGCTTTTCACAAGCAGGCTGGTTATATGCGTGTATTAATGCTAAACGTGTTCAGATATAACCGCTATTAATGTTTCCCCCAAAACACGTTAGTTTGTTCGTTCACTGCGTAGGTTACTGGTTTCTGAATTATCCTTTTTAAAGGATAATATTAATGCAGTTTTTGTCAGTCGTCTTCTAGTTTTGTGCTATACTGTGGAACAAGACGACCGGGCAGCACAGAGAAGACTGAGGCGTTCCAGCGATTCTCCTCGCTTTGGGTCTGAATATAACTCAGAACATTCAGACGGCTTCAAAGAATCAGCAGGGTTTTTTTAAAACAACATTTTGGCAGTGAGTTTTTTGTTTTTGTTTACTATTCAGAAATGGCGAGCACATATTTCATAAATGGGTTTTATTTGGCTAACTCTCTACTGATTAAGGGTTTCAATGTTAATGTGTTTTTTTTTACCATTATTATTATTACCATTATTATTATTATTACACTGTAAAACCAGATGTTGATGAATAAACATCCACGTTATGGAACAGATTGCCACTTGCATTATTTGAGTTGACTTGAATTGTTACACTTCAGACGCACGAACGCCAGTGTTAACAGAATAAGCATTGCATTACTAAAATGCATGTATAATCTGCTGCGCAAGACCGACCTGTTCATTCTCAAGCGCTTGTTTTAAAGCGTGGGACAGTAACGGTGGCTTTTATCCTGTTTCATGAATGATCTACTTCTGTTTTTTTGTTAAGCGCTCGAAATCAGCGGGGCTCCCAAGTCAAGTATGGTAATAATTGAAGTATTATCGGTGGTGTTAACATTAATTAGTTAACCAATTACACAATGACCTGCAGTAAACCACTTCTATGGCTCTCGCTGTTGCTTTAATTAGCAATTGAATGGCTTTTCAAGGGGCAGCAGGTTATAGACAACCGGCTACAAGGTGCAATCGATGGGAACAGCGCTGGATTTATTGGGGCTCTTGACACGTTTGCAGTGATGACGTCTCTTTAAAAACCGCAGTGCATACTGTAGACAGCCGATAGCTCTGCCATTACAATTATTAATAATAATAAACTATTTGGAATGGACTAAATGCTGAGAATAGTCGAGTTCAGACGTCTTCCAATACAGAATAACAGCTCTCAGAGCAGAGCCTCGGCTCTATTCAATCTCTAGACACAAAAGTGTGTGCCGAGGGATGGATTAAACGCTGGTCTCAACCCGGTACAGGACAGGATGAATGTGCATGTGGTTATATATATATATATATATATATATATATATATATATATATATATATATATATATATATATATATATATATATATATCAGCAGGGATAAAAGTCGATTGCCACGCGACTGCTTTGTTGCCGCAACTCTGCTCAAACATTCGATCCCATGAATTTCTATAGACTGCGCTCGCGGTTGTTTAAGACCGCTTAGTTTGGGTATAGAACACAAAGGGGTGTGTTTAGAGACGGCCATTGATCTGAATGCCTCAAAGGGGAGCCCTGCGCATTAACATCGCATTGTGTTTTGTGAAGGAGCCGAAATGAACTAGAGGAAAAGTAACTTCGTAACTTTGCGGAGGCAAAGTCCCTTTGTTGTGGCTTCCCTCATCCACTATGAGCCAAGCCGAGGACAAACAAAAGCAGGCTCCGCTTTCATTGTTAAACACGGCGCTGGGGGAGGAGGGGGGTGATCCCTGCGCCTCGAATCGCTAAACATCTGCCCTAAACACCGCAAACCACTTGAGAAAGATTTGCATTAGAAAGATGAGTGGACCCTTCTGCAATGGCATGACTTTACAGCGGCGCGCATAGAAAAGGGGATTCAAATGAAAACGATAAATATGAACAGACGACATTAGACAGAATGAAAACAAAATCTGTATAAAAAACAGAATATTTGAGCTAAAACAGATCATTTATAAAACCATGCTTTGGGAAATGTTACGGCCTGTTACCAATATGTCATAAGAGAAGACTGCATATTAAGGTATGCTTAACGCAGTACATATAACGAGTATATACAACAACAGTTTATTAAAACCGTCTCTGCCTTCTTTTCCTTTGGATGGTTGTCTTCTTGGCGAATGACAATTGTAATAAGAAATAAAACGTGAGCCAAACAAAGGCTCCAGAGGCATCTCGGTTGTCTTAATTAGCACATTTGTTGTCCTCTTAAGGGTAATTTGTTACGTTAATGATTCATTTCCCAGCCATCAACGTCTTTAAACGGGCTCGGCGATCCTTTCGACAGGGGTTTCATTAGCATTTCAAAGAGGACCTTTTTACCCAGAGAGGTGGATCAAAGGGAAGGCGCCCCCACATTATTTTGTAGTAGGGCTTATAGGAGTGGATTTTCTAGTTGTCTAATAAACTCACCCATTGTAATGTAGTTTCTTTTGTCAACGCTCTGGCACAGCATAGAAACACACTGTTAAAACACCCCGCAATATTCAGTTAACGTATTCGTTTGATTAACACAAGCTGTGATTAAAAACAGCAGAGCGTGGGGTTAATGTAACACAAAACAGGCTAATCAATTGCTGTTTCGATCATTCTGATCAGGCCAAAAAAAAAACTGTCTTAATTGTATTTCTGTCTTAGAAATATGTAAAACTCCAGGCGCCTCCTACTTCTTAATCCGCCACCGTCGAGAGCAATTGAATACATCTCAAAATGCTTTGTCCTTAATCAGACATTTACCACAAACTGTGTGATTGTAAATGTAACACGCTTTTCTATTACGGTGTATGTAATACAGTAGTCGTAGCCTTTACTTTATGTCTTCTTGCAAACTATTTGAAATCAAATCGGCCGCTGCATGGTGCAGCAAGATATATGCTATGTCATAGGCTGCTGTGCAGCTGGGCGCAATAAAATGGGAACCGCTAAAAGGATGAAACTATATTACCCTGGTTCAAACATGCAATGACTGTCGAGGCTGTATAACACGTGAAATAAAAAGACAAAACTGGCACACTTGGAAAAGAGTGTTTCTAGTGGAAATATTTGCCTATATCAACCTGTATTTAGAATATAAATCCTTTTTTTTATATATTGCAGGAGAATTGTTGCCAAATTACCCACAATTGCAACCAATGAATCCCACTCACGTTGGCGATAGTAGCAACTGTGTTGTAGAAGTTAATGAAATTACTTTGCGATTAGTTTCTGAATAATATAACGTGGCTTTATAGCACTCCAGGAAAGACCTGTTGCCATCCCTATGTCTTTGAAGCCCAAAACGGAAACCTTAAAAGTGCGTTTAACTAACCGAAAAATGGCTTTTGAATTGTCATGGAGTGCTGCTAATTTCTAGTCCCTGCTCTCCCAAGGGGATCAATTGAGTTATTTATGAAGTCATTTCTGCCGCCCCGTGCCTCACCTCCACCTCATGTGGAGGGTTCAAATCAAGGCATGCATATTCTGAGAGCGTGTAAGAGGAGCGGGTATCGCACCAGCATGATAACCACACTCCACCGAGCAGCTTCTAAAATCGAATGGAACTGTTCTTTATTAATATACTGCCTATTCAGGCCGCCAGCAAATCATTTCAGCTCCAAGATTAATTGTATCTAAAGCATTGCTTTTTCAAGATCTTCTTTAGACCTTTATACTTGAGAATTACTATATGCATGTTTTTGTTTTAAATTTTGTAATTAAAACAACAAATGTGTAGAATAATGATCTTGGAGTTAGCTGTTGCAAGGACTCTGTAAAGCTTGCAGGGCAGTTTAGCGAGAGGCACAAAGGGGTCTGCATTTGGAAATGAATGGCACCCAACTCCCATTATGTTACATCAAGGGTTAAAAACCCGCTCGTGTTATCTAGAAGTGTAAAATGCCATTTGAGTAACAGATCCCGGATTGTGATTTGTTCTGTTAAATACAGTAAGCTTGCCTAACAAAGTGATCTATGCTTCTTTCTTAAACATGAGACCTTTACATTTGGCGAGAAAAACATCTGCACACAAAGCTACCAGGCCTCGTCCAAGCCTTAGCATAAGAAAGCCGGGAATGAAAAATAAAATGGAAAAACCCTTTTGATCTTTAAGCTTTGTTTTAATGGTCTATTAACGTCACAAATATTTATCCAATGCATTAATCTCAAGGATAAATACAAACAACATAAAGGCGTCTAATATCAACATTGAGTTTTGAAGTTTGTTTTGCATTTCATGGGAAGTTTAAATGTTTGTATTAAGATTACCGGTACATTTAAAATGCGATTACACTTCATTTGTAGCATTCCTTACAAAATGCCTACATTTGAGTTCATATGTCTTCTTGAAAAACTACATTCATTTGGTCTAATAATGTTCTGCTTAGTTTTCTCCATGTTGTAAGTTATGAAAACCAGGACTGTCCACACACACACACACACACACACACACACACACACACACACACACACGCACACACACACACGCACACACACACGTCAGAATTACGTGTATATATTATGTTTTATCGTGTCTGCATTAACACGTCGATGATTGCTTCTTTATTTGGGCAATTACATTAGTTATTTGTGCGTGCTGGTCCCTAACGCGCGCAGTTAAAGACCATATCCAGTGGAAAATGCGGCGGTAAATTAGTATGAAATTGGAATCAGATTCTCACAGTGTGTGGTTGAGAGCTATGCCCAGGGGCTGGTCGACAGGGCAGGGCTATTCAGTTCATTCTATCCCCACGTCACGCTGCTGAAGCGGGTGCAGCCCGGAGCCAAGGACCCCCATGCTTTAACAGCGTTTCAATTTTCTGCTTTGAAACAGGCAAAGAGCGCCAATTCCTATTTCCTGATAACAAAAGGAAACGGCCATGCAATTCCCTCGACTTCAAGTTGGCAATACAAATATCTTTACACAAGATCTTGAAAACTGACCCTGTAGATTCCAATCTGATTATGATTGTACCCATGCTACGGAGATTATTGCAATCTATGTGTCAGATCCAAAAGACTTCGCTACACAACTCTATTACAGTAATGCGTGGTTTCTTGAATAACAATAAAAGACAGATATGTTAAAATCGGCTACTTTGCAATCATAAACCCACTGCATTATAACTCCTGGAGTCTATAAGGCTAGGATCACCAGGTCGGCAGATCCATTGTACTGTAATGCTTGATAATCACGTGGTCTAGAAAATGGAATAGCAGCTTCAGAACTAACATTACTACTAGTCTTTTGGGGGATCATACACGTGTTCCAGGTAGTCAAAGTACATTATCAATTATTGTCTACGCAGCCGTTATATCCGATTTAATTTCTGTTATAACCCCCCCCCCCCACACACACACCCAACTATAGGCTATTTAAAAATATGTCTTTATAAAAAGTGTCCGTATTGTATTCCGCATCGTTTAGAGGATAGACGTTTTAATATGTTGCGACGTGGGAAGCAGGGTTCCCAGGGTATTCTCCTTTATTTTCCTAAAGTGGAAAATCGGAGTGTAGGATTCAAAAGCCGAGAGGCGTTCCTCCGATTTTCCTCGCTTCATATTTTGCAGCAGAAAAAAATATGCTGGATGTGTCGGCGTGAATGCGGCTGCTGGTGCTTGTAGGAGCACAAAGACATTTTGAACAGCTCAACACTTTCCAAACTTTTTTTTTGTTTTTGTTCCTTTCTTACCGCTCCAAGGAACAATTTGTTATATTGCTCTCGAATCCCCCTGGCATCTGTTCATGAACAGAGGAACAGTTTTTACCATATAATTCAAGGACAGTCGGATACGTTCAAATGACGCATGTTTAAAAGTGGTTGTTATAGGCAGGTATTGTTTAATCTGCGTGGTCGCTTGTGGCAAAGTGGGTGGTGAGGGGTAGCTGTGTAGCAGTGATGCGGTGCAGGAGTAATGAGCAGACAACGGTAGTCCAGTGGAAAATAGGCTTTATTTGCCAGCACTGGTCTAGTGCTCAAAATAATAAGCCCGGCAATACACAACGATGTGTAAAGCTCGGGCTGACAAAACACAGGATACAGTCCTGAACAAAAGAAACAAGAATACGGTCACCCGTCTCGGGTGCGTGCAGTCGTGATTGTGGTGAGTGAATACACAGGACGTTGTGACAGTACGTGAGGAGGTGATCCGGCTTGTGTTCGCCCAGTGCGACAGCTCCGGATATGTTCTAGCTGTCTGGTGATTCGGAAACAAGACAGACAGTTAGTTTTCAGACACTCCAGCGCACAAACACACACACACAGCTCTTTTAGAGCAGAACAGATTTTTAGGTCCTTCTCGGTCCTTGGTTTAACCCAAACGAAGGAAAAGAACAGCGTTACCCCGGCCCCTATATGTAATCCCGCATGATATCTAGGTAAACGGTTGCAGCTGCCTTTTACTTGCAGCTGCCCCTCGTTTACCTGTCAAATCAACACGGTCTTACAACAGAGTCTCGCTTCCTTCCAGGCTGACCCACTTTCCGGTCCCGGAAACGAACTGTCAGGCCAGCCCTTCCAGATACTTCTCCTCCCGTTCTTTAGCGCCCTCACAGGTCGGGAGGAAGATTTATCACCAGAACTCATTGTATTTCTGTCACATATCCCACCGCTCAGAGTGGAGCCGAAGGAACACTCGGCTAAATCTACCTTTCCCATTGCTCCCCCCTCCCGGGAAAAATAATCCGCATTTTGGTGGTCTTTCCCCGCACGGTGTACCATATGGTACATGAAGGGCTGCAATGCCAGATACCACCGAGTTATCCGGGCATTGCTGTCCTTCATTGTGCTTAACCACTTGAGTGGGGCGTGGTCTGTGACAAGATCAAATGAGTGTCCCAGCAGGTAGTATCGTAAAGAGTGAGTAGCCCATTTAATGGCTAAACACTCTTTTTCGACTACGGAGTAGTTGCGTTCCCGAGGTAACATTTTTTTGCTTATGTACAATATCGGGTGTTCTACTCCAGCTACTTTTTGGGACAAGACTGCACCCAACCCTACATCCGAGGCGTCGGTGTGGAGGATGAATCTCTTGGTGAAATCTGGGGTAATAAGAGTGGGGGCCTGGCAAAGTTTACGCTTAATCGTATCAAACGCCCCCTGACACTCAGCTGACCATTTAATTAAATTTGGCGCACTCTTTTTGGTGAGGTCGACTAACGGGTTAACCACTGTGGCGTACTCGGGGATGAAGCGGCGGTAATAACCGGCTAAGCCCAGTAGTGACCTCACCTGAGTCTTGGTTTTGGGGATCGCCGCATCAACCAAAGCCTGGATTTTGGTGACCACAGGTCTCACCCTTCCATTCCCCATTAAAAATCCCAAATATTGAGTCTCTGTCTTGGCAAACGCACATTTCCTCAAGTTAGCTGTCAGCCGGGCTGCCCTTAGAGACTGAAGAACGGCTGCAACCCTAGCCAAATGCTCTCGCCAGGTGGAGCTGTAAATCACCACGTCATCAATATACGCTGCTGCATATTCATGATGTGGGCGTAAAACCTGGTCCATCAGTCTCTGAAAGGCAGCGGGCGCACCATGTAGCCCAAATGGCATGGTTTTAAAGTGGAACAGCCCCTCTGGTGTTGAAAATGCGGTTTTCTCTCTGGAGCTGCGGGTTAGAGGGATTTGCCAGTATCCCTTCGTCAGGTCCAGAGTGGAAATAAACCTCGCTTTTCCCAGTCTGTCTAAAAGTTCGTCGACCCGAGGCATGGGATACGCATCGAACTTGGCAATAGCATTCACCTTTCTGAAATCTACGCAGAAGCGGTTGGTGCCGTCCTTCTTAGCCACTATTACAATAGGACTGCACCACTCGCTCCTGGAAGGTTCAATCACTCCAAGCTCGAGCATATCCCATACCTCTTTGCGAACGCCACTTCGTCGACTTTCCGGGATCCGGTACGGTCTCTCTCGCACTGTGACACCTGGAGGAGAGATAATGTCATATTCAACTAAGTTCGTCCTGCCGGGCACATCAGAAAAAACATCACTGAACTCCTCAATAAGCTTACGCAGCTCTCTTTGCTGATCCGGAACTAATTGTTCCCCCATTGAAATCGCTCTTGTGCTCGGGGTCTCTGGACAGGGACCTAAATCATCCTCCATATTGCCTGGGGCTATAAATAAGACCTCTCTTGCCTGCCAGGGCTTCAACAAATTAATGTGGTAAATTTCACGTTCATTCCGGCGATCGGGCTGTCTAATTTCATAATTTACTTTCCCTATAGCCCGAATCACCTCATACGGCCCCTGCCATTTAGCACACAGTTTTGACTCTGATGAGGGAAGTAGCAGCATTACCTTGTCCCCTGGTCGAAAGGTTCGAATCCGTGCATTTTTGTTATAATGCTGCTCTTGTCGGTGCTGAGCCGATCTGAGGTTGTCTTGGGCCAAACGACCGACCAAATCCAGGCGATCTCTGAGTAGGAGCACATACTTCACCACATTTTTAGACGAGCCTTTGTGCTCCTCCCACCCCTCTCTCAGCAGGTCGAGAATGCCGCGAGGCTGCCGGCCGTACAGGAGCTCAAAGGGGGAGAACCCCGTTGAACTCTGCGGCACTTCTCTCACTGCAAAAAGGAGGTAGGGGAGAAGTGATGCCCAATGTTTCTGCTCTTGTGTTACAAATCGCCTCAGCATCGACTTTAAGGTCTGATTAAAACGTTCCACCAGACCGTCCGATTGTGGATGATAAACGGACGTCCTGATGGGACGTATTTTTAATATTTTGTACACCTGCTGTAACGTATTGGACAAAAAATTAGTTCCGTGATCGGTCAAAATCTCCTTGGGGATCCCTACTCTGGCCATAATCTGTGCTAACTCGGTGGCTATTGCAGCGGCACTAGTGGACCTCAATGGAACTGCCTCCGGGTATCGCGTTGCATAATCCACCACTACTAAAATGTGCGTATACCCGGAGTCAGAAGGTAGCAAAGGGCCGACTATGTCCATTGCAATGCGCTCGAAAGGAGTGGAAATAATCGGCAGTGGGACCAAAGGGGCGGGGCGCACTCGACCCGGCGCTACTCGCTGGCAGTCTGGGCATGTGGCTACATATTTCGACACATCAGTATGAAGACCTACCCAATAGAATCGAGCCAATATCCGTTCCCTCGTCTTCTCGGCTCCGAGGTGCCCCGCAAAAGGGATATCATGCGCCAGCCTCATGACCTCCAGCCGACAAGACGGGGGAACCAACAATTGTGTTACAGGCTGTCCTGTGCCCGCGGCTAGGTTTACCCTATACAGTAATTGCCCCTTGATACTGAAGTGTGGATATACTAGCGCCCCAGCGCCGTCAACATCCTTACCTTCAATGGACCGGACCTGTCCCCAAGCGTGCACCAGTGACGGGTCGTTATGTTGGCCCCACACTAGGTCCGCGCTTGAGTACCACGGGTCCGGTACATCGAGAGGGGCTGGAATAACATCTGCTCTAGTCGGTCCAGTAACCTCGCTCTCTCGGTCACACTGCGTTCCCACTCCCTTCGACTGGCGTTTGTTACCATTGCAGCACTCTCCCACCAGACCCCAGCCTTGTCTCAACAACGCTCCCTCCCATTTTGCGGTCCGTCTCTCCTTATTCGTTTTTCTAGGACGGAAAAGAGGGGAAAACATTTCAGTGTGAAAAGGAAACACATCACCAATCCGTTCCTTTTTTTTTTTCTCTGCCACGTTTACGTGTGTGGCTGAGACTGCCATTTTTTTCATCAATTCTTTGAATTTTGGCCAGTCTCGGCCCAGAATAACTGGGTGTGGCAACCTTTCCGCCACCCCAACTACCAGGTGACGTTTTATCGGTCCTACCGATAAATATACTTTTAATGTGGGGTATGCCGCCGTGTCTCCATGGATACAGGAGATGGCCACCTGACCTCGTGGCCGCCACGACACACCGCCCAGGAGAGCTGTCCTAATCAAGGTTTGCTCACACCCTGTGTCCACTAATGCGTGGGTTTTCACATTCCCTAACACCACATTAATCAGACAAGGCCCCTCCCGACCATTTTCCCCACGCTTACCAGTCTCAGGTGCCCAATTGCACGCGGCCACGTCACACTCCATGGCAGCGGGGCATGACCTGGCCAGATGTCCCGGCTGGTGGCACCTAAAACAGATAGGAGGGACAGAGGGGGCATGGGTTAGAAATCTGTCCCGCTGCTGGTATGGCAACGGGGCAGGGGCAGCACCTCTACCCCAGCTGGGGGCCAACCTTGATCTCCATGGGGGGGAGGCAAGGGGGCCCAATGGGGTCGGTGCTCTGGGAGGTCTGGGTCCCTGGAACGAGGGGGGTGGTGGCGATGATGTTGGAGGAGAGGGAGAGAGAGCGCGGCTGCTCCGAAGGGCAGGGGCGGACAGGATCCCGATCCGGGCAGAGGTCAGGGAGTCCTCAAAATCTTCGGCCAATTTGACCGCCTCCTCCAGGGTGTCGGGGTTGTGGCGCCGTATCCACGCCTGGGTTTCGGCGCCGACCACATGGCAGAACTGTTCTACCACAATGGCTTCCCCCATCTGCTGGACGGTCTTCTTCCCGGGGGTCAGCCAATGCACCATGTGGTCGCACAACCTCTCCGCAACCACCCTGGGGCGTGTCTCCGGGGCTCTCCGGTACTCCCGAAACCGCGCCCGGTGGGTCTCGGTAGTAATGTTGAGTCGGCGGAGGATAGCCTGCTTGACCAGGTCATACTCGGTGGCGTGCTGGTCGCTCATGGCCTGGTAAGCTGCCTGAGCCTCCCCAATCAGGCAGGGTCCCAATTGGCTGGCCCAGAACTCCCGCGGCCAAGCCGCCGCGGTAGCCAGCCGCTCGAATGCCACCAAGTACGCCTCCGGGTCATCCTCCGCCGACATCTTCATCGCCCGTGCCTTTGGGGGCGACATCACCGGTGTTGTAGTCGGGGTCGTTACCGCAGCCACGGCCAGTCCTACCCGTTCAATGAGCGCTGTATAGCGCTCCTCCCTCCTTCTCTCCTCTGCGTCCCGTCTGCTCTCCAGTGCCTGCAGCAGCTCCGCCAGCGCGTCGCGGTCCATGGTCCCGTTTCTGACACCACGTGTGGCAAAGTGGGTGGTGAGGGGTAGCTGTGTAGCAGTGATGCGGTGCAGGAGTAATGAGCAGACAACGGTAGTCCAGTGGAAAATAGGCTTTATTTGCCAGCACTGGTCTAGTGCTCAAAATAATAAGCCCGGCAATACACAACGATGTGTAAAGCTCGGGCTGACAAAACACAGGATACAGTCCTGAACAAAAGAAACAAGAATACGGTCACCCGTCTCGGGTGCGTGCAGTCGTGATTGTGGTGAGTGAATACACAGGACGTTGTGACAGTACGTGAGGAGGTGATCCGGCTTGTGTTCGCCCAGTGCGACAGCTCCGGATATGTTCTAGCTGTCTGGTGATTCGGAAACAAGACAGACAGTTAGTTTTCAGACACTCCAGCGCACAAACACACACACACAGCTCTTTTAGAGCAGAACAGATTTTTAGGTCCTTCTCGGTCCTTGGTTTAACCCAAACGAAGGAAAAGAACAGCGTTACCCCGGCCCCTATATGTAATCCCGCATGATATCTAGGTAAACGGTTGCAGCTGCCTTTTACTTGCAGCTGCCCCTCGTTTACCTGTCAAATCAACACGGTCTTACAACAGAGTCTCGCTTCCTTCCAGGCTGACCCACTTTCCGGTCCCGGAAACGAACTGTCAGGCCAGCCCTTCCAGATACTTCTCCTCCCGTTCTTTAGCGCCCTCACAGGTCGGGAGGAAGATTTATCACCAGAACTCATTGTATTTCTGTCACATCGCTCCATACAGGTGACGTTACAAGTGAATTGACACCTTGATTGGAGTCGAGGGACTTTTCAGTGGGCACTAAAGAGGCCTTGCGCATGTTTAGTGTGGATTGGGTAATTTGCGCATAGTGGATAATTGTCTCTTGAGTTATACTGCTTAGTCGCTTGGTTCTTGTTTGTTAAGATTAACAGGTGTGAACCGCACAGCTAAGCAATTGCACAAAAACACGGCGATCCCTTCATTGGCGAGATAAGGCAAGAGAGTGTGGTTTAGGTTTTCAACCATCTTCTGAGTATGTGAAGAGTGACGCACAGTAAAGACACCCGGTCAGCACTTAGGGTCTCAAAGTATATCAGAAATTGTAGTATCGGTTGTATTGTTTTGTAAATAAATAGCCAACAGTTAAGATTATATTTAAACGCATACTTCCATAATGTCACCTTGGAGCTTTCGAAAACGCTAGAATACACAACGTGTGTGGCTTCTAGAATTTTACGCATAGAACTTTACCGCAAAATTGGTATGAAATCGCTATTTGTTGCAAACAGTGTGTGGCATTGGGAGGGACTCCATATGTCATACTAGACCGCATCATTGAAAGGATTATTTCCTCGTTTCACGGTACAGCCTCGACGGGAAGCACCATGCCAGTAGCTTCAATGTCCTAACAAAGTGGCAATTTACTGTTTCACATTTTCGCATACCCTCAGGGAACAAGCTTTCCGTTTCCCGCTGCGATATAGCCATTGTAAACCCACAGGCCAATAAACCAATGGCATATCATTCTGGTATTATTTATTTATTTATTTATTTATTTATTTATTTATTTATTTATTTAATTGTTCAAAATAGATGCAATTTGTCGTTAGCATTTTTGTATTTTCTTTAAATCAAACCAATTCTAGGGAATGGTGAAATTGTTTACTAGACCTTTCCCAAGGACAGCTCCTTTGTCTCTCCGAGTGTGGAGAATCGCAGAGTATGGTTGAAAGAATGAAGGCGTCCAGTCGATTCACCTCACGTCAGGATGCTCAGAATTGGGGACAAATGCTTTAAAATTGCCGAGGCATTTGTGAAGTAATTGTCTCGGCTCATAAAGTGTATTAAAGTGGCAGCTGTTCGGTATGTTACAATAAGAAACGCGCCTTGTCAAGATGACATTAAAGATAGACCCTTCCAACAGCCCCACGTACCATCATTTCCACTGGAGGACAATCCGTGTAACCGGTACCGCCAGCTTAGACAGAATGTACGGGTGCCTGTAGGTTAGATCTTTCTGGAATACCTGCAATATCACATTAAACCCATTATATTGAATTTAGAACTACACCCAAAGAAACCAGAATTATTATCCCAGCAAGAACTCAATAAAACTAATAACACGTATTCTAGTGAACGACTACACGCTCTCATTTCTCTTAAGGAGAAATACAATCCAAAATCTACCAAAAAACAAACAATCTCAGCTATACTTAAGAACAGAAGAAAAGTTTTGCGAACGCGAAAAGGCCATTCGATACAGCTCAGTTTAGCATATATTTAATTGAGGACAACACAGTGTATCATTAGTTAATGGTATGTGGAAGGTTAACGGAACTTGTGTTAAAATTAAAATTAATTCATTGTTTGTTTTAAATTCATTTATTTCATTCTTACTAACATAAATAGTGATGTATTTCCCAAGCTTTTGCTCTAGTGCAAATTAAATAACTCCTTATATCAAGACAAAGTAGGCAGAATGTTGATATAACGGCTCCACACAGGTTGACACATTTGGGGACATATTCCCGAGTCATTTACCACTGTGCTAAGTTCAAATGTTGTTTGCTTTAAATAAATAACTCCCGAGGTTAGTTTAGCACACCTCAGTTGTTTCTTTTTCTCTAGCCGTTCGTATTTCGTTTTACAATGACATGGTGCCTGAGGGTGCAAACTGTGTCACAGTGGTTAATGTATTTAATATCACTTGCTTTATTTCACTCGTGGCGCACACTTTGCACTAGAACTAACCCGTAATAAATTAGTCCCATACACTCTTAAAACGAAATGTTTAAGAACTAAACATACATCTTATGGAACGCACTATAAACACATTTTAAGACTACAGGCCTACTTGAGAAGCACGAAAAACAAGTGTCTCCAAAATAAACATTGGTGTAAAAGTATATACATACTTAAATATGCTCAGAATCTGACACATGCATGTTCTTAAATAGCATCGGTTATAGTTATGCATTATTTAAAGCTCTTAAACTGATCATGAACTCTGTTACATATTCATTTTTATAACTTTTTTAAATGTTAAAATGTATATTACATAACATATTATATTCTACAATAGTGTGTTATCTAAACTTTTAAAACTATTGTCCGTAATGGAACACACTTTGTTGTTCGTGAGGTTTATTTATTTATAGTGTATTAGAACTTATTTAATACCGGTATTTCATTTTTTCATTGATAACTTTAAAACGAAGTCTTTGGTAAACATGATGCATTTTAAAAGGAGTAAAAATAATTCATTTATATTTCGAAGGAGTAATTTATACTGGAGTTACAAAGGAAGCATTAGGAGAGGTGAGACAATTTTGCAAGAATATATATATATATATATATATATATATATATATATATATATATATATATATATATATATATATATATATACTAATTAATTAATAGACAACGAGGAAGGCGTTCACTGCGTTGTGGGCATTGTTAAATAAAGCGATTCCATTCCATGCTTCATAATAACGGGTTCCATGTATGTGCGTGGATAGGTATGGCTGTATGTTCTCTACACAAACATTCATTTGTCGGTGTGCCAGCGAGCTTGATTTTACTGGCTCTGTTAAATGAGTTGCACCGTTATCCCAGCCAGATTATTATTTGTTTATTTAGCAGACGCCTTTATCCAAGGCGACCTACAGAGACCAGGGTGTGTGAACTATGCATCAGCTGCAGAGTCACTTACAACTACGATACAACAACACCTTACAACAAAAACATTTTTGGAAAATGTATTTTTATTTCGTTTCAGTTTTACAGTTCAATAATATCATCAAAATGATGTACAACGTGCCTTCTTACGAAGAATCTATAATAACTGCTGTGCCAAGCATTGCTCTAAAATACACTTCATTTACATGCAAAAAAAATAATTAGAAAAAATAATTGGCAGCAACCGATCCATTAAATAATGGAAGTTGCTGCCTTAAGTACTGTAGCACATAACATGGTTCTCAGAGCTGGGCTCACCAGGGGCGCCAGCATTCTGATTTAGTATATATAACGTCTCTAAGCAGTAGCAGATCGGGACCCTGGCTCGACTTTGACGCATCGGCATTCTGATTCACAGATGGTCGCACAATGTTGTCAGCGTTTCCATTCATGTTTGCAGGAGTGATCTGGTGCATGGCTGGAGTTGAAACGCTGCTTGCCTGTTTGCTTTCTAAAAAGTCTGAAGAAATGTTATTGCGTTTCACTGCTGGGCGGTGGTTTTGTGGTTGAGGATAAAGAGACGGAGAAAAGCTGGCTTCTCGTCCTGGTCTGTTACTGGCGCTGTCCAGCGTACAGCGGCGAGGTTCCTTGGGCGCGAGGGGTCTGGCGAGCTGGCTGTGTAATTCTAAACGCAGCTCCTGGCTTCTCAGCAGAAACTGGTCCATTCTGTCTGCACAGCACTGGAATCCAGCGTGGAACAAATTCTGCTGCTTTGTGAAGGTGGCATCTGGAAGGAAACCATAAAACAAAACCGATCAATGGAATATCCACAGCAAGTAAACTCAAAGCCTGGCCACTCAAAGGTTATTTCAAATGCCTTAGCTCAAATGAATTTCACTTATGGTCTTATAGGGACTTGTGTTCACTGAATCGGTAATCATGTTAAAATGATCGATTATATGAGTAATATGAGAAAGCTGTTGATTATTTACCTTGGTGAGAGTTTTGCAGATGCTTGAGGCACTTGACTGTTAATTCCAGAATGTCGGCTTTCTCAAGTTTTCGTTTGGAAATCTAAAACAGAAAAAAACAAACAGAGAAACATGATGGTCAGCATTGAATATAAAGCATAGGTCACTTCAGGTCTGATGGAAAGCTATTCGGTGAATCTTCCACATTCAATTCAATGATACTGTATATTCGATCAAGTCAGATACACTTACTTTGGGATATCGGCTTTCAAGAAGACTTTTCAGCTGCTCGAGGCTGTTGTTAATTCTTGCTCTCCTTTTCTTTTCCATCAGCGGTTTGGAAATCTGGGGGGAAAAAATAATAAACGAATTAATGAACAGTCCATTTTGTTTTACATGAACAGATTTGCTTTGTTTTATATGAAACACATCCCAGCTCTTAATGCACTGTATAGATTGTACCTTTCTTTCCATGCTGGCTTGCTGTCTAGCGGTGGATCTCGAGTCTGAATGCATTGTTCGCGAGTTCTCGATCTGATCAGTGTTGAGTGAAGGACCAGCTTCCATTCCACGCTTTATATGCCGGGCTTGCTTTGCATATGAATGCGGGCGCTTGTCTTATTGAGACAACACAATACCACGTCTTGAACAGTTTAAACGAGAGAAGGTGTTCTTCCTGACGCTTATCAGAGCTACAGTCAGAGGTGCAGGCTGTATTTATTTGTGTGTGAGACAGGTCGACGAGTTTCTCCTACATGTTGTTGTAATGCTGTCGATGAGGTATGTCTTATTGCCTTGCACTGCATGGATTAAGTGATCCATGACAGGTTTTGTATTACATTTGTGTTAAAAATGTATGTATAATTTTTTTTTTAAATCGATGTGCGTTTTCTAAGAGATACGGGTTTGGCAACAATGATAAAGCCTGCAGTCTCTATTAAATATACTCCACCAAACCGAAACACACATATCCCATTAGCTAAGCAATAACGCTTAGCATTCTTGAGTTCTGTGTAAAATCATGCGTCAGAACGCTTTCCGAATACAACAATGCTCGACTTGTGTGGGAGAACTGGTACTTTTCTCCTGGCAAATTCACCGCAAAATTGCTATGAAATTGGTGTATGACAGGCTCAGTGTGGGGTGTCGCAACGGTGGCTAATGCATTACTAGGTGTGGCAATCGGGCTCAATAGACAAGGCTTTCACGCCTCGGGCAGAATAGCAGCACCGTGCAAGTGGCCCCCATGCCATTACAAATTGTCAATTTTCTGCTATCGAGGTTTTTTTTTTCTAATGGTCAACTCTTTTGGTTGAAAAAACAGACGCGTGTAAGTCAACTGGGTTTCTGTCATAAAGTGTCTTTTTAAATGACGTCGTTCAGTGCTTCAGGATGGATTCCAAAGCGGGTCCGGGACTTCGAAAGTATAGGTATACAGTACCTTTTTTTTCACGAACTGCTAAAAAAATCTGATTTTTTTTTCTTCTCTCAATTGATTTAATTAACCAGGTGGAATGTCAAAGAAGAAGAGAAAACAAGGGAATGCGTTTCATTTACTATACAGGGGGGCCAATAAAACACCAGAGTGGGGTTTATAGGATTCTGTAATTAGTTTATCACATGCAGTTTTGATAATTGAATACGTATCAAAATACAGCGGCCGCCCCCTTTCTCCATCCAAATATACTGTCACTGCCATGTTCTTCTGAGAAGTACCTTCGGAAACTCTACTGTAATAAGCCGGTAACCTCTAGTACGTTTTACAATGGAGATTTCTGGGCTCAACGTTGAACTCTGTGAGCGACATCACCATCTAGTGGTGAAATGCAGGAAGTGGCACTCTGCCCAATCCTGCGTCGTGCATGCGTGGAACGTAGCATTCTGGATAGTGAGAAAAGCGTTGCGATTCTTTGTATGTTTTTTAAATACCAGGTGTCCTGCTGGGGGTTTGGATAATCACACCAGGTTTGAAAATGCTACTTACAAAAGGACAAAAGGAAACACACAGGTATACATCAAATAAAACACGTTTCGTTTTTTAAATATACTTTAATTGGAATTAAAAACAAAACAAAACAAGAATACAAGTGAAACCACTACATACCTGCTTAATTATCTCTATATCTGTACTTATCTAATGCAATAGCAGTCATCATTTACTACTAATGGTCTTAGTGTAGTTCTGAATGCATGTCTGAAAGTGTGCTGTCGTATTGTACTCTGGTTTAAAAAGGATGACGTAACATTTGGGGATGAAGTAACCCACCAGGATACTGGCCAGACTAGCCAGCACTGAGATGGCGTTTATCAGGGGAATGTATTTCCCGCTGTAGACGACGTAAGCCGTCAAGTACGCAACCCAGGTGAAAAAGAAGACCAGCAAGCTGTAGGTCACGTACTTGGCCTCGTTGTAGTCTTTAGGGAGGTCCTTCCCGAAGTAGGAGAAAGCGAAACAGAGCACGCTGAGCAAGCCGACGAAAGCTATCACTGCTGTGAAAGCAAACATGTTCCCCATGCCGCAGTCATAGATAATCTGTCCCCTGACAGCCTGGGTGTCATTGAAAGGGTGCGGCCCCTCTATGCCGACCCAGAGACCACACATGAAGATCTGGAGGCCCACGGCCGCTGTCACAAACATCCACTGACCGTTTTTCTTGACCCAGAACTCATAAACTTTGGGATTCTTGGCGGCTATTTTGAAAACGCAGATTACCTGGAAGGTGCGGACTGAGAGACAGCAGAGACAAGCAGTGAATAAAACAGCAAAGACGGGGTTTCTCAGTATGCATTTCCAGGTGGTGGGTACCCCGAAAAAACAACTGATGCTGAGGCAAGAGACGCCCAAGCAGCCCAACATGAAGAAGCACATCTTGCCCCCGGAAGACTTCACCACGGGGGTGTCGTGGTGGACTGCAAAGACAATGGCTACAGCCACCGAGACAGTACACATCAGACCCGCACACACCAACAGCCCGATGGAGAAATGATCATTGTAGTCGAGGTATTCCAGGGTGCGTTTTTGGCAAAATGCACTTTCATCATCTGACCACTCGTCCTCTGGACACGGCTGGCAGGTATAGGGGTCACCTGTTTAAGGGGGGGGGGGGGGGGGGGGAGACAAGGTTAAGAAGGTTGCACAGAATAGCCAAAGATTCCTTCGAATTCTCATGCATTAGCTGCTGTTGCTGTGCTGTTCCACTTGAATTCATTTAGAGTTTGTGGCTATTTTAGATTATCTTTGGGACTAGAAAAAAATCACAACAGAGCATAGGTTATCAGGTGTTACTCCTATGTCATTTTTTGGAAATTCTTATGAAAGGTCATATCGTTAAGAATCTGCTGCAGTTTAATTTAGTTTATTATGGTGTTGACCACCAGACCAGCTGGACTGCTCGGATGGGACGATAGTGTTTGTGTTTTAAAACTTTTTTTGTTGTCTATTAGCATTTCTAAATGGAATTAGATACAGCCAGCTTTAGCATATTCTGTTTTTTGTGCATCAAGATAGGGTTAGGGTTAGGGCACCAGGCTAACTATACTCATCCATGCTAGCATGCATTCATTACGTTCTTAGGACAGGGATAGTTTTCAGGCTAGAGCAGGCTCCAGAGTATACAAAAGCAACGATGCTTCAGATCTAGGGAAGTAAAATGGAGAAGGGAAAGACTGATCAAGACACACAAAAACTGTAACAGGAGGAGTAGGAGGAGCCCAAGATCAGGTATGAAAATCAATGGAAGTTCAACGTACTTTGATTAACAAAAGTTCCGGCAGTGCAAGGCTCACAGTTGAAGCAACAGGTGTGAATTCCATAGGGTGTCTTTTTAAAACCCGGGATACAATCCTTGGAACCCAGCGCTACAGGGATCTGCAAGGAAAACGAAACAACAACAAAAAAAATCTTATTCATTTATTGACTTGGTATTGCAAATCTGTTTTTTTTTTTTCAAAGTATGTTAATACATTTTTCAGTTTGGCACTTCTCTCTCAGCACAAATACAGCGGATGAATTAACGAATTCTGGTCTTTGCTATGCCCCTATATAATATTTGTATGACTGGCTTAAATATTATACACTGAAATAATGTCATTGAAGTAGTTGCGGTAGGGTTGTCCTGTCAAGCAAATCAGAATAAACAATCCTCATACTTAAGATTACTTAACATTTTACAAATGTGGTGCTAATTTAAACAGTGCCACTTGGTGACCCAGTATTGCAAATGCAGTTGGTCAAATCCAGGAATTGAGTTTTGTATCGCTGAGGGAAATCAGTGAGGCGATTTGTTTTGCAAGGATCAAACTTCTTTTCAGTAAAAAGGAAAACGAAAACCCCACACAGCCCACCCCCTAACACCACACTGGGTGACTGGCGATGTGTTTCAGTCCTGTTTTGAGCTTCTGAAACTATGCAAAACCTGTCTTTACCTGACTGCGGTTTATCATGGTGAAAAATCAAGCACAGGCAAGCATTGCTTCAGCGTGGTGAACTGCAGCATTACTGAAAAGGTCTACCATAGAAAAAGTTTATTAGGAGCCACCCTGCTTCCGAGATCCCAATACTGAACATCATAATGCATACTGAATTGGTTTCCTGGTCTCACATTTCAGGGCACCTCAAGACTAGTTTAAATAGACAAATACACCAAGAACATGGATGCAAATTAGTGCATACTACATTAGGAGCCACAAAGGTATCCCTGAACAGCGAATGCATGTTGCTTTAGATGTCCCTTTAACCGCGCTTGGTTGGTCACATCAGTCAGTCCTTACGCGCTGTTAGTCTGTAGAAACAACACAATATTGAATATTGTCCTCTTTTAAAATGTTGCTAGCATTTTAAACATGTCAGTAGGCTCGCTTATTATTCAGAAGTCTTTATACAAATCGTCACCTAGAAAAACATCGCAACCTCACCTGAGTTCGCTGTGCTTGAATTTGGTTACAGAAGCAAACAGAGTTGTGGCTGACAAGCTTTAGGCTGTAGAAGACATTTAGAAGCCTCCTCCCTATATGGTCACTTCACTATGTGATAATCAGCTATAAATATCACAAACGTTACCTGGCCACTAGCGTGCCACTTGATATCCTCTTCTCGAACAACAAACCGGGTCCCTGAATCTCCTGAATCTGAGGCATACGATCCAACTCTCTTGAAGCTGACTGGCTGTGAGGTCGTATCCCAGAACACTACCTCGTATTGGGGGGGCGGGTCTCCATTTTTGTCAAAGCTGATGGTTCGGCCGTTAAGGGTGAAGCTCTCCTCTTTCATGTTTTGCAGGATCTGAAATCAGGTCCAAGGTAGAACGTTTTGCAATATGCAAAGTAAAACAACGACGTTTTAAAAACTAGTTAAAAAAAAACCAAAAAAAAAAACAGCAGTGGCATATTCTAATGTAGTGCCAGGCTTAGCAGTCAAACACATGATCCCACCATCAAAGTATTCTGCATGTATGCATTTGTCCCAGTACCTTGGTGGAATGCCTTACATTTTATTTAAGTTACCTAACCCTCTTTGCAGACACTGATGTGTTATGCTTACCTGATGAGGAAAAACTGGCTCTGATCTTTTGCAGATTTTCCCGTCGCACTTCAGTACCCGATGCAATGCATGGGCGACAGCATAAACTGCAGAGTAAACGCTAAAACTGAATGTCGAGTCAAAGTCCTGGACGGCTGACGCGGGGATCTCGCTGCACTGTGGGCAGTGCTGGTTGCATGATCCCTGATTGCTGGTTGCTCCCAAGAACGCTGAAGGCTTCTTTTGAAAGCTCCCGTTCCAGGAATTCCTCGTACTCTGGATAAACTGGTCAAAGCCGGAAAGAGCCATCCCCTTAACGGCCATTCCTAAAACAGTGCCGACCCTGCTGATTCCAGGCATCTTGGGTATGCTCTGACTCAGTGACCAGGCTTCGCTGGCGACCCAGACAATGTCCCCCACGTTGCTGGCGATGGCCTGTCTCATGAGGTCGGTGACGGGTTGCCCCGTTGCAAACACCACCACGACCTTGACGTTGAGATAGACAATGTTTCTCAACATATGTCCCACGGCGCTGCTGCTCTGTGGGATTGTGTTCTCGTAGGCCACACAGATGCCGTGCTCCCTCGTCTGCTCATTCAATGCCTTTATGCCGTCCTGGCTGTAATCGTCGTCTGTCCCCAGCAACGCGATCCAGCGCCAGTTGAATTTGAGCAAAAGGAGAACAATGCCATCCACTTGATTTTTGTCGCTTGGGATCGTACGGATAAACGAGGGAAATCTGGCTTTGTCACTTAACTGCATGCTTGATGCTGAGTGACTGATCTGTTTGAAAACAAAGGATGGTAATTAACCAACAGTAACCAACGTGTACAGAGCGGAAGAGGTTTGGAAACGGCATTGCTGTGTTCGCTCTAGATGCTGTTGAGATAATCACAACATGCTGACTGTGCTACAGTCCCAACATCCTCTTTTATACTTCTCTTCTACATCGGGCTTTTACTTCTGTCACTCTCCACTCTCACAGGTAAAGCCGAGGGAACACGGAGACATTTTGTGGCTTGGAACTTGGTTTCAGGAGACTAGGTTTCAGGCCACTGCATGGCACACCAGAGACTTGGAGTTTGTGATTCAGCAAAGTTGCCGAGGTCTCCTGTTCTGGAAGCAGGTTTCAAGCCAATGCTCAATCATAAATACTGTACTATTAATGCAATCTGCTTTATGACGAGGTCTTCCATTGCGCTATTCAACGCAAGGATCTTCAACAGCCCATCAAATGCAAGTTTAAAGCAAATACTATGCAAGGATGAGGACGGATTTCAAGCATACCTACATTTTTTTCCCCTCAATTAAAAACATGCCAATTCGAATGGTTATCTTTGCATCATCCAAGTATAACCCTGAAACGTCAGTGAACATATAATTGCAATTATTATATATATATATAAAAAAAATCAGTTTTATACAAAAAGTTACCAGTGGCACAAGATAGGTCATCAACATAGATGCAGTTAAAAATGCCTCCGTGCTGGAGGAAGGCCCAATCACTGACAAGACCTTGGGTAGGTGATGGTCCGGTCTGTATCCCACTCCAAACGGGACGGACCGAGTTGAATTGTCAGAGAGGAAGTCTAGGACTGCCCTGATGTTCACAGAACTGGAACAGAGGTCATAGATCTCATAGCCCAAGGTGACACCGGGCAGGAGGGAGGTCGAGTTGTTGATCTCCTCCACAGCAAACCTCATGACTTGAAATTGATTATAGCCTTCCGGGAAAAAATCATATCTACGGAGAAACAGAAACAGTATATTCCAGGAGTCGTGTATACATGCAGTGCATCAGATCCACCACCGCAGAGTGCCAGATATGTACAGTACATATAGCGTACTGGTGTAGGGCCAGAATGTGGTATATCATCAGAATGTGGTACGCGTACCAAAAGCCGACCCGTGTAACGTCAGAAAACGGTATGCGGTCAACGCTGTGATTGACTAGTGCACAAATCAATACGAACAAGACAAACCGTAGTTCACCCACAAAATTGTATACGTTTACAATTTTAGATAACCCAATTTGTTGCTCCTCGGTTAAAGTCACATGCATTTTCTAAATTGTGAAAAAAAAAACAAAATGATTAAAAAGAACTTTAAGGGCCAAACTCAGTACATCGTACCCGTTCAGATGGGTGTTTCCTTGTTTTCTGAGCTAAAATCATTTGCGCAAGCACAGTACATGGCGTACCACTTTTTAACATGTACCACAAAATAATCCTACACCTATATATTGGTGCGTAGTATATTAGTACGTTAAAAAAATGAATAATATTCACACTACTGTGCATTTTAAAGTGATCACTTCCTTATTTTTACACCACTGCAATGTTCCTCCATTAGATGCTAATATAATGATAATAATACTACAGTTCCCAGCAGAATTTTTTTTTTTTTCACAACCCTCAAATCATTTTATACATAAATAAATAAGCTCCATTGTTTAAACCGTGTTTTAGAAAGGCAAAACATAACTTGAGCAACATTGTTTGAGAAAATGATGTACAACAACAAAATGGTACTTACTTGGAGCACTGTATTACTTCGGGCTTCCTTTGCAGATCAATCTGTTTGGTTTTATGGACCGGGAACAGTCCTCCTAAAAGATAATCCCCTGGTAAACTAAACTCTGAATTAGATTTGACATTTACTGCATTTATTCCTGTGTGCCAAAAGTACACACAAAGTTTAACCACTAATAACACGAGCCGCTGCATGACAGCCACCGGTGAAGCTCCTTTCTTTCTACCTGGCGCTGCACAGAATCTCTTTTCCGAAATCACAGCGCGTCTGTGTTAAAGTCTTAAATCCTAAAGTTACAATGCTAATATCCATGGGTTTACATAACACAATGTGAATTTGCATGCAGTTTGGGGCATGTTTGCTTCGTATTATTTTAAAAGGTAATACTCAAAACAAACTGCTTTTTAAAATTATTATTCTATTAGTATCACATAATATTCTCCATGTAATACTTACTTTTTTGGTGAGTAAACTGATGACACGTGTAAGTGTTTATACAGGACACAAGGGATGTATGCATCCCCTCTTGCAAATAGGAAGCAAGCAAAATGCTTTTTGTGCGTGTGTGGCTCAAAGCAGTCAGACAAGGTTTCAGGGTAGGCTTTGTATAATGAGAAGCAACTAAACTTTATTTATTTATTCCTTCATTCATTCATGCAGTGTTTCTTTGCTGAATTTTGGCTTCTCTGAGCTCTTGCTCCCATGAAAAGAATGAAATGCATGTACGTAATATTCAACCAGGAAATGCATTTTCTGCAAGCACCCTGCTGTTGCTTAATACTTCCTTAAATAATTGCCAATGAACTCTACAAGAAACTCCATAAAGTCACCCGTTTAGAAAACTACATATAACATGTACAGATGTATTTAATGATATTGCTTTGTATGGTAAATAACTGATATTAGGAATACAGTGAAACGCAAGTAGGTACAGTGGTGTCAGCAAATACATTGTTGAACTTATTTGGTTGCTGTGGGCACAGACACAGGAGATGCCAGTCAGACACTGAAAGCAACATGTCAACAGCCATGTACCAGCAGGTGCTAGCAAGAGAGACAATTAAAAGTGTCAAATCAGTGTAAGCTCCACTGTTGTGGGTGCTGTGAAGTACAGGAAGCGTGTTTCATTTCAGCAAACAATTCAACACTTTGAAGTTTAGTTAGTCAGGTATATACGAGTTGCTTATGCCCTTCAGCACTTCGAAAGAAATGGAATCCCAAAACTTTAAAAGTCGGGTCTTAAAGCATCCCAATTATTTATATGAAGGCTGTGGCTAAATTTGTACAGTTAGAAGCATTAATTATACATACACCCACACCCACACAGAAACATACAAAGACTGATTAACCACACAAGGCAAAAAAGGGACATTGTCTCTTTAATAACATCTGAAGTGAAAAATTACACTTAATAAAGTTAATAAAATCATGTTTGGGTTTTTTTTTTTTTTTTTTACCTGGAGCACATGACACGAAACATGCATTTTTACATATTTCTTTTTTTTTTTTTAAGAAACTGGATTATAAAGCTACTGTTCAAGGGCTACTTCATTTCTATGAGATTGTTTACATGAAATAAATTGATACGTTAATCAAAAAAAAAAAAAAAACACACCTGGAAACAGTAATATGTTTGTAAAGCAAAATATGATGCATTCAAAATAATCTCCAAACTATTTACCCTTTTTTTTATATATATAAACCCTGAACAAAACCCCTAAGAAAACATGATACACTTTCACCAGGAAAAAAGTTTTGATCCTTTAGTGAAATGGTGATTCGGACACATGTAATTCTTGTCTTGTGTTCCCTTCCACAACAACAACAGAATCCTGAACCTTCTCTATTGTTCACAGCATGACTGCATCTCTGGCACACCAGCGAACCCCTGGAATATGAGCACCAAACATTAAAAAATAAATCTCCTTAGGAATGATAGGATTCTAGAATTGAACTACTTCTTAATAAAAAGTGAGGTTTTTAAAAGTCAGAACAAGAGAATTGGCAAAAATAGATCTGTGTGCACTGTGCTATAATTTAATGGAATGAACAACTGGGCAGGTACGATGAACATGACCTGACCAGAAGGGTGGATTAAATGCTGATTTTTGCTTTATTGGTTTCTTTTCCCCTGAAAGTAGCTGGAAGATGAATTACACCAATGAGACAGGGACAAGCAGAGCAGGAGCAGGTATACATTTCTGTACCTCACAGCACTCAACAGCAGCTTGAACCATCCCCCCACGGGGAGGGCAGAAGGCAAATATAAAGCACTCCACAACTCCAATGAAAACCTGTCCTGAAATGAAATAAGGTCTACAAGAGAGAACCTTTCAGTACCAAGGGGAGCGTAATCTGTTTATGTAAATCCTTTACCTGTCTGCCGTCCAACACCGTCACAACGGATCAAAACTCTTTTCCATTTTATTTTTTTAGTCCCTCCTCCCCCCACCCCACCCCAAGTTAAGGATTTTCTTTCTCTTTTTTCAGGCGGTAACATTTATTCTAACTGGTAAAGGACTTCCCTGTGTCTTCCTTGCCTTTGTATTTTGCCTTCCCGTGTGTAAATGGTAGATATCTGTACTTGATCATGTGCTGTAAAGAAAAAAAGAAAATAAGAGAAATAGCTTTAGTGCTGGTGGTTTAGGATTTGTTTGTAAAGATTGCACGACATGGTTAACCTTATTTGCAATAAAAAAGTTAATAATACTCCTTTTGTACATCATTTGGTGCCACTAG